>NW_023493658.1:255000-520000 GCF_013265735.2 Oncorhynchus mykiss
TGGGGGTGTCCACTGAGAGACACTCATGGGGGTGTCCACTGGAAGACACTCATGGGGTTGTCCACTGGAAGACACTCATGGGGGTGTCCACTGAAAGACACTATGGGGGTGTCCACTGAGAGACACTATGGGGGTGTCCACTGAGAGACACTATGGGGGTGTCCACTGGGAGACACTATGGGGGTGTCCACTGAGAGACACTATGGGGGTGTCCACTGAGAGACACTATGGGGGTGTCCACTGAGAGACACTATGGGGGTGTCCACTGAGAGACACTATGGGGGTGTCCACTGAAAGACACTATGGGGGTGTTCACTGAAAGACACTATGGGGGTGTCCACTGAGAGACACTCATGGGGGTGTCCACTGAGAGACACTATGGGGGTGTCCACTGAGAGACACTATGGGGGTATCCACTGAGAGACACTATTGGGGTGTCCACTGAGAGACACTATGGGGGTGTCCACTAAGAGGCATTCATGGGGGTGTCCACTGAAAGACACTATGGGGGTGTCCACTGAAAGACACTATGGGGGTGTCCACTGAGAGACACTCATGGGGGTGTCCACTGGAAGACACTCATGGGGTTGTCCACTGGAAGACACTCATGGGGGTGTCCACTGAGCGACACTACAGGGGTGTCCATTGAGAGACACTATGGGGGTGTCCACTGAAAGACACTATGGGGGTGTCCACTGAGAGACACTATGGGGGTGTCCACTGAGAGACACTATGGGGGTGTCCACTGGGAGACACTATGGGGGTGTCCACTGAGAGACACTATGGGGGTGTCCACTGAGAGACACTATGGGGGTGTCCACTGAGAGACACTATGGGGGTGTCCACTGAGAGACACTATGGGGGTGTCCACTGAGAGACACTATGGGAGTGTCCACTGAGAGACACTATGGGGGTGTCCACTGAGAGACACTATGGGGGTGTCCACTGAGAGACACTATGGGGGTGTCCACTGAGAGACACTATGGGGGTGTCCACTGAGAGACACTATGGGGGTGTCCACTGAGAGACACTATGGGGGTGTCCACTGAGAGACACTATGGGGGTGTCCACTGAGAGACACTATGGGAGTGTCCACTAAGAGTGGCCCGATAAAGGCTAGTTTGTCCTCCAATAAGGAGCGTCCACTAAGAGTGACCCGATAAAGGCTAGTTTGTCCTCCAATAAGGAGCGTCCACTAAGAGTGACCCGATAAAGGCTAGTTTGTCCTCCAATAAGGAGCGTCCACTAAGAGTGACCCGATAAAGGCTAGTTTGTCCTCCAATAAGGAGCGTCCACTAAGAGTGACCCGATAAAGGCTAGTTTGTCCTCCAATAAGGAGCGTCCACTAAGAGTGACCCGATAAAGGCTAGTTTGTCCTCCAATAAGGAGCGTCCACTAAGAGTGACCCGATAAAGGCTAGTTTATCCTCCAATAAGGAGCGTCCACTAAGAGTGACCAGATAAAGGCTAGTTTGTCCTCCAATAAGGAGCGTCCACTAAGAGTGACCCGATAAAGGCTAGTTTATCCTCCAATAAGGAGCGTCCACTAAGAGTGACCCGATAAAGGCTAGTTTATCCTCCAATAAGGAGCGTCCACTAAGAGTGACCCGATAAAGGCTAGTTTGTCCTCCAATAAGGAGCGTCCACTAAGAGTGACCCGATAAAGGCTAGTTTGTCCTCCAATAAGGAGTGTCAACTAAGAGTGACCCGATAAAGGCTAGTTTGTCCTCCAATAAGGAGCGTCCACTAAGAGTGACCCGATAAAGGCTAGTTTGTCCTCCAATAAGGAGCGTCCACTAAGAGTGACCCGATAAAGGCTCGTTTGTCCTCCAATAAGGAGCGTCCACTAAGAGTGACCCGATAAAGGCTAGTTTGTCCTTCAATAAGGAGCGTCCACTAAGAGTGACCCGATAAAGGCTCGTTTGTCCTCCAATAAGGAGCGTCCACTAAGAGTGACAACCCGCCACATCTCCCAAGACAACAAGAGCTCTGCGTCGGCCACTCTTATTAAATAGAACCTGGGCCGGCGCAGGTGAAACACCTTCCCACTAACGAGATGGCAACCAGCACAGGTGAAACACCTACTGACTAACGAGGTGACACGAATCAGTGCGCCCTACGTGCTAACGAGCTGGAACGTCCAGGGTCTTAACAGCATCATTACTGACTTCAGTGGACTAATGCTCACCTCTGATGACCACTGGCACGCTGGACAAGACTGCTCTTCACGGATGCATTTAGCATTTCACCGACGCCACTTTGAATGCACAGAGACGCCATGACAACGTCCTGAGGCCCGCTGTCATGGCGTTCATCATTTTACCTTTAATTCACTAGGCAAGTCAGTTCAGAACAAATTCGTATTTACAATGACGGTCTAGGAACAGTGGGTTAACTGCCTTGTACAGGGGCAGAACGACAGATTTTTACCTTGTCAGCTCGGGGGTTCGATCTAGCAACAGAGACACACACAGAGAGACACACAAACACACACAGAGACACAGACACACACAGAGACACACACACTGGATAACACACAGACACACACACACACACACACACACACACACACGGACAGACACACAAACATAGGCAGCATGCAGACACACACACACACACACACACACACACACACACACACACACACACACACACACACACACACATAGGCAGCATGCAGACACACACACATACACAGTGTGAAGGCCCTCTTCACCTTGAGAAATCAGATTACAATAAAACTGGTTGTATGAGCTGCACAGTGGCTCAGAGGGAGAGACAGCAACACACAGACACGAATCCAGACACACATATGTCACACACACTGGATTACACACAGACAACAGCAAGATTGACCACCAGCACACTTTCCTGCCAGCATGAATTTACCAACTGTTGCGGGTTCTGTACTCAGACAGAACCTCCCTCTCTCTCTCTCTTTCTCTCTCCCTCTCCACCCTCCCACTTTCTCTCTCTCCCTCTCTCTCTCTACCCTCCCCTCTCTCTCTCTCTCCAACCTCCCCCCTCTCTCTCTCTCCCTCTCCACCATCCCCCTCTCTCTCCACCCACGCCCTCTCTCGCTCTCTCCCTCTCCACCCTCCCCCTCTCTCTCGCTCTCTCCATCTCCCCCTTCTCTCTTTCTCCCTCTCCACCCCCACTCTCTCGTTCCCTCTCCATCCCCCTCTCTCTCTCCCTTTCCACCCTCCCTCTCTCTCTCCCTCTCCACCCTCCGTCTCTCTCTCTCCTCTTTTAGTCTCTCCATCTCTCCTCCATCTCCCTCCATCTCTGTTTCCCTTCAAAACAAACAGGTAAAGAGTGCCCCTATGTGGCCAACTAAGAAACTAGCACTATTCTCATCTTAGCCCTAGCGTTCTCTTGTTTGTGGTGGGGGGGGGGGGGGTTACCTCGTCAGTTGTACAACTGAATGCCTTCAACTGAAATGTGTCTTCCGTATTTAACCCTCTGAATCAGAGAGGTGGGGGGGTCTGTCATAATCCACATCCACGTCTTCAGCGCTCGGGGGAACAGTGGGTGTTAACCCAGTGGGTGCCTTGTTCAGGGGAACAGTGGGTTAACTGCCTTGTTCAGGGGAACAGTGGGTTAACTGCCTTGTTCAGGGGAACAGTGGGTTAACTGCCTTGTTCAGGGGAACAGTGGGTTAACTGCCTTGTTCAGGAGAACAGTGGGTTAACTGCCTTGTTCAGGGGAACAGTGGGTTAACTGCCTTGTTCAGGGGAACAGTGGGTTAACTGCCTTGTTCAGGGGAACAGTGGGTTAACTGCCTTGTTCAGGGGAACAGTGGGTTAACTGCCTTGTTCAGGGGAACAGTGGGTTAACTGCCTTGTTCAGGTGAACAGTGGGTTAACTGCCTTGTTCAGGGGAACAGTGGGTTAACTGCCTTGTTCAGGGGAACAGTGGGTTAACTGTTAACTGCCTAACCACTAGGCTACCTGCCTCTCTAACCACTAGGCTACCAGCCTTGTTCAGGTGTGGAATGACAGATGTGTACCTTGTCAGCTGAGGGCTTTTGATCAAGAAACCTTTCGGTAACTTGCACAACGCTCTAACGACTAGACTACCTGTCTCTCTAACCACTAGGCTACCTGTCTCTCTAACCACTAGGCTACCTGTCTCTCTAACCACTAGGCTACCTGTCTCTCTAACCACTAGACTACCTGTCTCTCTAACCACTAGACTACCTGTTTCTCTAACCACTAGGCTACCTGTCTCTCTAACCACTAGACTACCTGTCTCTCTAACCACTAGGCTACCTGTCTCTCTAACCACTAGACTACCTGTCTCTCTAACCACTAGGCTACCTGCCTCTCTAACCACTAGACTACCTGTCTCTCTAACCACTAGGCTACCTGTCTCTCTAACCACTAGACTACCTGTCTCTCTAACCACTAGACTACCTGTCTCTATAACCACTAGACTACCTGTCTCTCTAACCACTAGACTACCTGCCTCTCTAACCACTAGGCTACCTGTCTCTCTAACCACTAGGCTACCTGCCTCTCTAACCACTAGACTACTTGCCTCTCTAACCACTAGGCTACCTGCCTCTCTAACCACTAGGCTACCTGCCTCTCTAACCACTAGGCTACCTGCCTCTCTAACCACTAACCACTAGGCTACCTGCCTCTCTAACCACTAGACTACCTGCCTCTCTAACCACTAGGCTACCTGCCTCTCTAACCACTAGGCTGCCCGCCCCTCTAACCACTAGGCTACCCGCCTCTCTAACCACTAGGCTACCTGCCTCTCTAACCACTAGGCTACCTGCCTCTCAACCACTAGGCTACCAGCCCCTCTAACCACTAGGCTATCTGCCTCTCTAACCACTAGACTACCTGTCTCTATAACCACTAGACTACCTGTCTCTATAACCACTAGGCTACCCGCCTCTCTAACCACTAGGCTAACTGCCTCTCTAACCACTAGGCTACCTGCCTCTCTAACCACTAGGCTACCAGCCCCTCTAACCACTAGGCTATCTGCCTCTCTAACCACTAGGCTACCTGCCTCTCTAACCACTAGGCTACCAGCCCCTCTAACCACTAGGCAATCTGCCTCTCTAACCACTAGACTACCTGTCTCTCTAACCACTAGGCTACCTGTCTCTCTAACCACTAGGCTACCTGCCTCTCTAACCACTAGGCTACCTGTCTCTCTAACCACTAGGCTACCTGCCTCTCTAACCACTAGGCTACCAGCCCCTCTAACCACTAGGCTATCTGCCTCTCTAACCACTAGACTACCTGTCTCTCTAACCACTAGGCTACCTGCCTCTCTAACCACTAGACTACCTGTCTCTCTAACCACTAGACTACCTGTCTCTCTAACCACTAGGCTACCTGCCTCTCTAACCACTAGACTACCTGTCTCTCTAACCACTAGGCTACCTGCCTCTCTAACCACTAGACTTCCTGCCTCTCTAACCACTAGGCTACCTGCTGCTCTAGCCACTAGGCTACCAGCCCCTCTAACCACTAGGCTATCTGTCTCTCTAACCACTAGACTACCTGTCTCTCTAACCACTAGGCTACCTGCCTCTCTAACCACTAGACTACCTGTCTCTCTAACCACTAGGCTACCTGCTGCTCTAGCCACTAGGCTACCAGCCCCTCTAACCACTAGGCTATCTGTCTCTCTAACCACTAGACTACCTGTCTCTCTAACCACTAGACTACCTGCCTCAGTAACCACTAGACTACCTGTCTCTCTAACCACTAGACTTCCTGTCTCTCTAACCACTAGACTACCTGCCTCTCTAACCACTAGACTCCCTGTCTCTCTAACCACTAGACTACCTGCCTCTCTAACCACTAGACTTCCTGCCTCTCTAACCACTAGACTACCTGTCTCTCTAACCACTAGACTACCTGCCTCTCTAACCACTAGACTACCTGCCTCTCTAACCACTAGACTCCCTGTCTCTCTAACCACTAGACTACCTGTCTCTCTAACCACTAGACTACCTGCCTCTCTAACCACTAGACTACCTGTCTCTCTAACCACTAGACTACCTGTCTCTCTAACCACTAGACTACCTGCCTCTCTAACCACTAGACTACCTGCCTCTCTAACCACTAGACTACCTGCCTCTCTAACCACTAGACTACCTGTCTCTCTAACCACTAGGCTACCTGCCTCTCTAACCACTAGACTACCTGTCTCTCTAACCACTAGGCTACCTGCCTCTCTAACCACTAGACTACCTGTCTCTCTAACCACTAGACTACCTGCCTCTCTAACCACTAGACTACCTGTCTCTCTAACCACTAGACTACCTGCCTCTCTAACCACTAGACTACCTGTCTCTCTAACCACTAGACTACCTGCCTCTCTAACCACTAGGCTACCTGTCTCTCTAACCACTAGGCTACCTGCCTCTCTAACCACTAGACTACCTGTCTCCCTAACCACTAGACTACCTGTCTCTCTAACCACTAGACTACCTGTCTCTCTAACCACTAGGCTACCTGCCTCTCTAACCACTAGACTACCTGTCTCTCTAACCACTAGACTACCTGCCTCTCTAACCACTAGACTACCTGTCTCTCTAACCACTAGGCTACCTGCCTCTCTAACCACTAGACTACCTGTCTCTCTAACCACTAACCACTAGGCTACCTGCCTCTCTAACCACTAGACCACATGTCTCTCTAACCACTAGACTACCTGTCTCTCTAACCACTAGACTACCTGTCTCTCTAACCACTAGGCTACCTGTCTCTCTAACCACTAGGCTACCTGTTTCTCTAACCACTAGGCTACCTGTCTCTCTAACCACTAGGCTACCTGTCTCTCTAACCACTAGACTACCTGTCTCTCTAACCACTAGGCTACCTGTCTCTCTAACCACTAGACTACCTGTCTCTCTAACCACTAGGCTACCTGTCTCTCTAACCACTAGACTACCTGTCTCTCTAACCACTAGACTACCTGTCTCTCTAACCACTAGGCTACCTGTCTCTCTAACCACTAGGCTACCTGTCTCTCTAACCACTAGACTACCTGTCTCTATAACCACTAGACTACCTGTCTCTCTAACCACTAGACTACCTGTCTCTATAACCACTAGGCTACC
The DNA here is from genome assembly GCF_013265735.2 of Oncorhynchus mykiss. Taxonomy (NCBI): domain Eukaryota; kingdom Metazoa; phylum Chordata; class Actinopteri; order Salmoniformes; family Salmonidae; genus Oncorhynchus; species Oncorhynchus mykiss. The sequence goes on from NW_023493658.1 coordinate 262,093, forward strand.
TGTCTCTCTAACCACTAGGCTACCTGTCTCTCTAACCACTAGACTACCTGTCTCTATAACCACTAGACTACCTGTCTCTATAACCACTAGACTACCTGCCGCTTCAATCTATTTAATTAAAACGTCTGGGAAAAAATGTACATAAAACCGATACAATTCCATTGTTATAAAACAGAATTCCATTGTTATAAAACAGAATTCCATTGTTATAAAACAGAATTCCATTGTTATAAAACAGAATTCCATTGTTATAAAACAGAATTCCATTGTTATAAAACAGAATTCCATTGTTATTCTGACACCAGGGCCCATGTTAATAAAGCATCTCAGAGTAGGCAAGCTGATCTGGGATCAGGTCCCATCTGTCCACATAGTCTTATTCATTATGAACTAAAAAGCTAAACTGATCCTAGATCAACACTCCTACTCGGAGCCATCTCAAGGTCTATCCACACATTAATAATGTGGAATGAGAATGAGATAGAGGGATATCCTGGTGTGTAAAAATACAGTCTAGACAGCCTGTAAGCCTGTAAGATATTTCATTACTGAACAGGTAGAGCCTTTAAAGCTGTAGTATGTCCCTTTATGAGGCAACCCGACCAAACCCACGTAGAAATGTGAGTTATAGATCTGTCCTTCTCATTGAAAAGCAAGTATAAGAAGTGGTAGATATGTTCTATGCGCGCTATTTCTATGCTTTCCTTCTTGCGCGTTTTCCTTTGGGTTTTGTACACCAGCTTCAAACGGCTGAAAATACAATATGTTGGGGGTTTATTGAACTTATATCTCACGGTGGTTTAGATGGTACAATGATCACCACACTCTGGCTGCTTGTTTGGTCAGATAAATGTGAAATTTCAGCGAACTGTTAGAATTTCAGCATCCAGGGAATGAGGGAATAATTTCTGCATATTGCACCTTTAACTCTCACTAGACGGTCAGCACCTTTAAATGAGCAATAAGGTTTGAGACAGCAGAAGATATTATTGAAATGTTCTGGAGACTATGGAGATTAGTTATTCTAGTTATATTAATCTGCTTCCTCTTTCTCCCTCTCTCTACCTCACCTATTCTCCCTCTCTCTACCTCACCTATTCTCCCTCTCTCTACCTCACCTATTCTCCCTCTCTCTACCTCACCTATTCTCCCTCTCTCTCTACCTCATCTATTCTCCCTCTCTCTACCTCACCTATTCTCCCTCTCTCTACCTCACCTATTCTCCCTCTCTCTACCTCACCTATTCTCCCTCTCTCTACCTCACCTGTTCTCCCTCTCTCTACCTCACCTATTCTCCCTCTCTCTACCTCATCTGTTCTCCCTCTCTCTACCTCACCTATTCTCCCTCTCTCTACCTCACCTATTATCCCTCTCTCTACCTCACCTATTCTCCCTCTCTCTACCTCACCTATTCTCCCTCTCTCTCTACCTCACCTATTCTCCCTCACTACATTTTCTCCCTCACTCTACCCCACCTTTTCTCCTTCAACTTTTCTCCCTCTCTCTACCTCACCTTTTCTCCCTCTCTACCCCACCTTTTCTCCCCTCTCTCTCCCTCCCTCTCTTTCTATCTCTCTCCCTCTCCCTCTCTCCCTTCTCTCCCCTCTCTCGCCCTCTCCCTTTCTCCCTCTCTCTTCTTCTCTCCCGATCTCTTCTCTCTCTCCCTCCCTCTCTTTCTCTCTCTCTCCCTCCCGCTCTCGCCTTCTCTCCCGACCTCCTCACTCTCTCACTCACTCTCTCACCATCTCTTCTCTCTCTCTCCCTCTCTCTCCTTCTCCCCTCTCTCTCCCCTCTCTCTCTCACTCTCTCTCTCTCTCTTTCTCTCCATCTCTCTCTCCCTCCCCCTCTCTCTCCCCCTCTCTCCTTGTCTCCCAATCTGTTCTCTTCTCTCCCTCCCTCTCTCCCCCTCTCTCTCGCTCTCTCTCTCCTTCTCTCCCTTCTCTCTCTCTCTCTCCCCCTTTCTCTCCCCCTCTCTCTCCCTCTCTCCCCCTCTCCCTCTCTCCTTCTCTCACAATCTCTTTCTTCTCTCTCTCTCTCCCGATCTCTCCTTCTCTCCCAATCTCTTCTCTCCGTCTCTCTCCTTCTCTCCCTCCCCCTTTCTCTCTCTCTCCCTCTCTCTCCCTCTCTCTCCTTCTCCCCTCTCTCTCTCACTCTCCATCTCTCTTCTCTCTCTCCCTCCCCCTCTCTCTCCCCCTCTCTCCTTGTCTCCCAATCTGTTCTCTTCTCTCCCTCCCTCTCTCCCCCTCTCTCTCGCTCTCTCTCTCCTTCTCTCCCTTCTCTCTCTCTCTCCCCCCCTTTCTCTCCCCCTCTCTCTCCCTCCCTCTCTCCCCTCTCCCTCTCTCTCCTTCCCTCTCTCTCTCTCCCTCCCTCCCTCTCCTGCTCTCTCCTTCTCTTTCTTCTCTCTCTCTCCCTCTCCCTCTCTCTCCTTCTCTCCCCCTCTCCTTCTCTCTCCTTCTCTTCTCTCCCTCTCTCTCTCTCTCCCCCTCTCTCTTCTCCCCCTCTCTCTCCCCCCGCTCTCCCCTCTCTCTCTCTCTCTCCTTCTCTCCCCTTCTCTCTCTCCCCCCCTCTCCTTCTCTCTCCTTCTCTTCTCTTCTCTCCCTCTCTCTTTCTCTCCATCCCCCTCTCTCTTCTCTCTCTCTCCCTCCCCCTCTCCCTCTCTCTCCTTCTCTCCCTCTCTCTCCTCTCTCTCCCTCCCCCTCTCCCTCTCTCTCCCGATCTCTTCTCTCCCTCTCTCCTCTCTCTCCACTCTCTCCTCTCCCTCTCTCTCCTCTCTCTCCCGATCTCTTCTCTCTCTCTCTTCTCTCTCCCTCTCTCTCCCGATCTCTTCTCTCCCTCTCTCTCCTCTCTCTCCCGATCTCTTCTCTCCCTCTCTCTCCCGATCTCTTCTCTCTCCTCTCTCTCCTCTCTCTCCCTCTCTCTCCCGATCTCTTCTCTCCCTCTCTCTCCTCTCTCTCCTCTCTCTCCCTCTCTCTCCCGATCTCTTCTCTCTCTCTCTCTCTCCTCTCTCTCCCTCTCTCTCCCGATCTCTTCTCTCCCTCTCTCTCCTCTCTCTCTCCTCTCTCTCCCTCTCTCTCCCAATCTCTTCCCTCTCTCCCCTCTCTCTCCCTCCCCCTCTCCCTCTCTCTCCAGATCTCTTCTCTCCTCTCTCTCCTCTCTCTCCTCTCTCTCCCGATCTCTTCTCTCCCTCTCTCTCCTCTCTCTCCTCTCTCTCCCTCTCTCTCCCAATCTCTTCTCTCTCTCTCCTCTCTCTCCCCCTCTCTCCCGATCTCTTCTCTCCCTCTCTCTCCTCTCTCTCCCTCTCTCTCCCGATCTCTTCTCTCTCTCTCCTCTCTCTCCCTCTCTCTCCCGATCTCTTCTCTCCCTCCCGATCTCTTCTCTCTCCTCTCTCTCCCTCTCTCTCCCTCTCTCTCCTCTCTCTCCCGATCTCTTCTCTCTCTCTCCTCTCTCTCCCTCTCTCTCTCTCCTCTCTCTCCCTCTCTCTCCCGATCTCTTCTCTCCCTCTCTCTCCCGATCTCTTCTCTCTCCTCTCTCTCCCTCTCTCTCCCGATCTCTTCTCTCCCTCTCTCTCCCGATCTCTTCTCTCTCCTCTCTCTCCCTCTCTCTCCCGATCTCTTCTCTCCCTCTCTCTCCCGATCTCTTCTCTCCCTCTCTCTCCCGATCTCTTCTCTCCCTCTCTCTCCCGATCTCTTCTCTCCCTCTCTCTCCCGATCTCTTCTCTCCCTCTCTCTCCCGATGGAGGGAGGTTAGTTGGTTGTCTGAGGGAGAAAGTGAACATGGGTTGGAGAGATGGAGAGGTGAGACAGACAAGTGTTTTGGAAAGTGGGAAAGGACAAAGAGAACAAGGAATGAGATTTGGTGGCAGTGATGGCAGAGGAGAGAAAGAGCTGTTGACTAGAAAACACTGACTGACTGGCTGACCGGCTGATTGACTGGCTGACTGGTTGATTGACTGGCCAACTGGTTGATTGACTGGCTGACTGGCTGACTGGATGGATGGTGTGTCATGGTAGAAGTAGTTGTGAACAGCTACATTCTAGTTTAGAAAGGATAGGGTCACAAAATGTTAACTGTGTCCCAATTGGCACACTATTCCCTATATACTGCACACTTCAGTGTGGTATGTCAGAGGGGTTATCCCATCCTTCGTAGTGCAGTGCATACGTATATACAGTATCAATTAGGACACACCTACTCATTCAAGGGATTTTCTTTATTTTTACTATTTTCTACATTGTAGAATGATAGTGAAGACATCAAAACTATGAAATAACACGTATGGAATCATGTAGTAACCAAAAACAAAATATATTTTATATATTTCTAAGTAGCCACCCTTTGCCTTGATGATAGCTTTGCACACTCTTGGCATTCTCTCAGAATCATGAGAAATGCTTTTTCAATCCGTTTTGAAGGAGTTCCCACATATGCTGAGCGCTTGTTGGCTGCTTTTCCTTCACTCTGCGGTCCAACTCATCCAAAACCATCTCAATTGGGTTAAGTTGGGTGGTTGTGGAGGTCAGGTCATCTGATGCAGCACTCCATCACTCTCCTTCTTGGTCAAATAACTCTTACACAACCTGGAGGTGTGTTGGGTCATTGTCCTGTTGAAAAACAAATAATAGTCCCACTTAGCGCAAACCAGATGGGATGGCGTATCGCTGCAGAATGCTGTGGTAGCCATGCTGGTTAAGTGTGCCTTGAATACTAAATAAATCACCCCCACAAAATCACACCTCCTCCTCCATGCTTCACAGTGGGAAGATCATCCGCACATGCGGAGATCATCCGTTCACCTACTCTGCGTCTAACAAAGACACGGCGGTTGGAACCCAAAATCTCAAATTTGGACTCATCAGACCAAAGGACAGATTTCCACCAGTCTAATGTCCATTGCTCATATTTCTTGGCCCAAGCAAAACTCTTCTTCTTATTGGTGTCTTTTAGTAGTGGTTTCTTGGGCATCCTCTTTTCTTCCTCCGCTTACTCTCTCCTCCTCCACCTCCTCTCTTCCTCCTCCCCTTCCTCTCGGCCACCTCTGCCACCTCTCTTCCTCCTCCTCCACTTCCTCTCCTTCTCTCTGCCCCCTCTCTTCCTCTCCTCTCGTCCTCTGCCTCCTCCTCTCCTCTCTGCCTCCTCTCTTCCTCTTCCTCCTCTCTTCCTCTCTGCCTCCTCTCTTCCTCTCTGCCTCCTCTCTTCCTCTGCCTCCTCTCTTCCTCTGCCTCCTCTCTTCCTCTGCCTCCTCTCTTCCTCCGCTTCCTCTCCTCTCTTCCTCTCTGCCTGCTCTCTTCCTCCTCTTCCTCTCCTCTGCCTCCTCTCTTCCTCCGCTTCCTCTCCTCTCTTCCTCTGCCTCCTCTCTTCCTCCGCTTTCTCTCCTCTCTTCCTCTCTGCCTCCTCTCTTCCTCTCTGCCTCCTCTCTTCCTCTGCCTCCTCTCTTCCTCTCTTCCTCCGCTTCCTCTCCTCTCTTCCTCCTCTCTTCCTCCGCTTCCTCTCCTCTTTTCCTCTCTGCCTCCTCTCTTCCTCTCCTCTCTTCCTCCGCTTCCTCTCTTCCTCTGCCTCCTCTCTTCCTCTGCCTCCTCTCTTTCTCTGCCTCCTCTCTTCCTCTGCCTCCTCTCTTCCTCTCTTCCTCCGCTTCCTCTCCTCTCTTCCTCTGCCTCCTCTCTTCCTCCGCTTTCTCTCCTCTCTTCCTCTCTGCCTCCTCTCTTCCTCTCTGCCTCCTCTCTTCCTCTGCCTCCTCTCTTCCTCTCTTCCTCCGCTTCCTCTCCTCTCTTCCTCCTCTCTTCCTCCGCTTCCTCTCCTCTTTTCCTCTCTGCCTCCTCTCTTCCTCTCCTCTCTTCCTCCGCTTCCTCTCTTCCTCTGCCTCCTCTCTTCCTCTGCCTCCTCTCTTTCTCTGCCTCCTCTCTTCCTCTGCCTCCTCTCTTCCTCTCTTCCTCCGCTTCCTCTCCTCTCTTCCTCTGCCTCCTCAAGCCCAGTCAGAGGCTGGATCAGGGAGATGGAGGACCCTGGGTCAAGCCCAGTCAGAGGCTGGATTAGGGAGATGGAGGACCCTGGGTCAAGCCCAGTCAGAGGCTGGATCAGGGAGATGGAGGACCCTGGGTCAAGCCCAGTCAGAGGCTGGGTCAGGGAGATAGAGGACCCTGGATCAGGGAGATGGAGGACCCTGGATCAGGGAGATGGAGGACCCTGGGGCAAGCCCAGTCAGGGGCTGGGTCAGGGAGATGGAGGAGGACCCTGGGGCAAGCCCAGTCAGAGGCTGGGTCAGGGAGATGGAGGACCCTGGGTCAAGCCCAGTCAGAGGCTGGGTCAGGGAGATGGAGGACAATGGGGCAAACCCAGTCAGAGGCTGGATCAGGGAGATGGAGGACCCTGGGTCAAGCCTAGTCAGAGGCTGGGTCAGGGAGATGGAGGACCCTGGGGCAAGCCCAGTCAGAGGTTGGGTCAGGGAGATGGAGGACAAGCCAAGTCTGTCTGGAGGACACAGGTCAATATGGAGTAGTCTGTCTAGAGGACACAGGTCAACATGCAGTAGTCTGTCTAGAGGATATAGGTCAACATGCAGTAGTCTGTCTAGAGGATACAGGTCAACATGCAGTAGTCTGTCTAGTGGAAAAGAACAGAATGTTCTGAGCTCTGTTATCCCCTCTAGCCTCTCTTCCTCCTTCACTTCCACTCTCCTCCTCCTCCTTCTCCTCTTTTCCTCCTCTGCTTCCTCTCTTCCTCCTCTAACTCCTCACAGTAAACAAACACACAGCAGCTTGACTGTCAGTCCTGGCTGATTTCACTTGGGTCATGGTTTAATACTGGATCCTGGCCCGTCAGTCCTGGCTGATTGTCCTTGGGTCATGGTTTAATACTGGATCGTGGCCCATCAGTCCTGGCTGATTGTCCTTGGGTCATGGCCCGTCAGTCCTGGCTGATTGTCCTTGGGTCATGGTTTAATACTGGATCCTGGCCCATCAGTCCTGGCTGATTGTCTTTGGGTCATGGTTTAATACTGGATCCTGGCCCGTCAGTCCTGGCTGATTTGACTTGGGTCATGGCCCATCAGTCCTGGCTGATTGTACTTGGGTCATGGTTTAATACTGGATTCTGGCCCCAGTCCTGGCTGATTACACTTGGGTCATGGTTTAATTCTGGATCCTGGCCCGTCGGTCCTGGCTGATTGTCCTTTGGTCATGGTTTAATACTGGATCCTGGCCCGTCAGTCCTGGCTGATTGTCCTTGGGTCATGGTTTAATACTGGATCCTGGCCCGTCGGTCCTGCCTGATTGTCCTTGGGTCATGGCCCATCAGTCCTGGCTGATTGTCCTTTGGTCATGGTTTAATACTGGATCCTGGCCCGTCGGTCCTGGCTGATTGTCCTTTGGTCATGGTTTAATACTGGATCGTGGCCCGTCAGTCCTGGCTGATTGTCCTTGGGTCATGGTTTAATACTGGATCCTGGCCCGTCGGTCCTGGCTGATTGTCCTTGGGTCATGGTTTAATACTGGATCCTGGCCCGTCGGTCCTGGCTGATTGTCCTTGGGTCATGGTTTAATACTGGATCCTGGCCCGTCGGTCCTGGCTGATTGTTCTTGGGTCATGGTTTAATACTGGATCCTGGCCCGTCGGTCCTGGCTGATTGTCCTTGGGTCAAGGTTTAATACTGGATCCTGGCCCGGGAAAACTGTTCTGTGTGTTTACTTGTGGATCATAGGACGTCCCAAATGGCACCCTATTGCCTAATACTCTGGTCAGAAGTAAAGTACTATATCAGTGGAGGCTGCTGAGGGGAGGACGGCTCATAATAGTGTCTGGGAGAGAATGGAATGGCATCAAACACATAGAAACCATGTGTTTTATAGCATTACCACGAGCCTGTCTTCCCCCAACTAAGATGCCACCAACCTCCTGTGCTATAAAGGGAACATGGTGCCATTTGGGATGCTAGGTGCTTTATGAAACACAAGGGTGATGAAACATACAGGTAGAGGTAGTTAACCAGAGGGAGAGGAGGCTGTGTTGGAGCACAAGGGTGATGAAACATACAGCTAGAGGTAGTTAACCAGAGGGAGAGGAGGCTGTGTTGGAGCACAAGGGTAATTAAACACACAGCTAGAGGTAGTAAACTAGGGAGAGGAGGCTGTGTTGGAGCACAAGGGTGATTAAACGCACAGCTAGAGGTAGTAAACTAGGGAGAAGAGGCTGTGTTGGAGCACAAGGGTGATTAAACACACAGCTAGAGGTAGTAAACTAGGGAGAGGAGGCTGTATTGGAGCACAAGGGTGATGAAACACACAGCTAGAGGTAGTAAACTAGGGAGAGGAGGCTGTGTTGGAGCACAAGGGTGATTAAACACACATGTAGAGGTAGTAAACTAGGGAGAGGAGGCTGTATTGGAGCACAAGGGTGATGAAACACACAGCTAGAGGTAGTAAACTAGGGAGAGGAGGCTGTATTGGAGCACAAGGGTGATGAAACACACAGCTAGAGGTAGTAAACTAGGGAGAGGAGGCTGTGTTGGAGCACAAGGGTGATTAAACACACATGTAGAGGTAGTAAACTAGGGAGAGGAGGCTGTATTGGAGCAAAAGGGTGATGAAACACACAGCTAGAGGTAGTAAACTAGGGAGAGGAGGCTGTATTGGAGCACAAGGGTGATGAAACACACAGCTAGAGGTAGTAAACTAGGGAGAGGAGGCTGTATTGGAGCACAAGGGTGATGAAACACACAGCTAGAGGTAGTGAACTAGGGAGAGGAGGCTGTATTGGAGCACAAGGGTGATGAAACACACAGCTAGAGGTAGTGAACTAGGGAGAGGAGGCTGTATTGGAGCACAAGGGTGATGAAACACACAGCTAGAGGTAGTAAACTAGGGAGAGGAGGCTGTGTTGGAGCACAAGGGTGATGAAACACACAGCTAGAGGTAGTAAACTAGGGAGAGGAGGCTGTGTTGGAGCACGAGGGTGATGAAACACACAGCTAGAGGTAGTAAACTAGGGAGAGGAGGCTGTGTTGGAGCACGAGGGTGATGAAACACACAGCTAGAGGTAGTAAACTAGGGAGAGGAGGCTGTGTTGGAGCACAAGGGTGATGAAACACACAGCCAGAGGTAGTAAACTAGGGAGAGGAGACTGTATTGGAGCACAAGGGTGATGAAACACACAGCTAGAGGTAGTAAACTAGGGAGAGGAGGCTGTGTTGGAGCACAAGGGTGATGAAACACACAGCTAGAGGTAGTAAACTAGGGAGAGGAGGCTGTATTGGAGCACAAGGGTGATGAAACACACAGCCAGAGGTAGTAAACTAGGGAGAGGAGGCTGTGTTGGAGCACAAGGGTGATGAAACACACAGCTAGAGGTAGTAAACTAGGGAGAGGAGGCTGTGTTGGAGCACAAGGGTGATGAAACACACAGCTAGAGGTAGTAAACTAGGGAGAGGAGGCTGTGTTGGAGCACGAGGGTGATGAAACACACAGCTAGAGGTAGTAAACTAGGGAGAGGAGGCTGTGTTGGAGCACGAGGGTGATGAAACACACAGCTAGAGGTAGTAAACTAGGGAGAGGAGGCTGTGTTGGAGCACGAGGGTGATGAAACACACAGCCAGAGGTAGTAAACTAGGGAGAGGAGACTGTATTGGAGCACAAGGGTGATGAAACACACAGCTAGAGGTAGTAAACTAGGGAGAGGAGGCTGTGTTGGAGCACAAGGGTGATGAAACACACAGCTAGAGGTAGTAAACCAGGGAGAGGAGGCTGTATTGGAGCACAAGGGTGATGAAACACACAGCCAGAGGTAGTAAACTAGGGAGAGGAGGCTGTGTTGGAGCACGAGGGTGATGAAACACACAGCTAGAGGTAGTAAACTAGGGAGAGGAGGCTGTGTTGGAGCACAAGGGTGATGAAACACAGAGCCAGAGGTAGTAAACTAGGGAGAGGAGACTGTATTGGAGCACAAGGGTGATGAAACACACAGCTAGAGGTAGTAAACTAGGGAGAGGAGGCTGTGTTGGAGCACAAGGGTGATGAAACACACAGCTAGAGGTAGTAAACTAGGGAGAGGAGGCTGTATTGGAGCACAAGGGTGATGAAACACACAGCCAGAGGTAGTAAACTAGGGAGAGGAGGCTGTGTTGGAGCACAAGGGTGATGAAACACACAGCTAGAGGTAGTAAACTAGGGAGAGGAGGCTGTGTTGGAGCACAAGGGTGATGAAACACACAGCTAGAGGTAGTAAACTAGGGAGAGGAGGCTGTGTTGGAGCACGAGGGTGATGAAACACACAGCTAGAGGTAGTAAACTAGGGAGAGGAGGCTGTGTTGGAGCACGAGGGTGATGAAACACACAGCTAGAGGTAGTAAACTAGGGAGAGGAGGCTGTGTTGGAGCACAAGGGTGATGAAACACACAGCCAGAGGTAGTAAACTAGGGAGAGGAGACTGTATTGGAGCACAAGGGTGATGAAACACACAGCTAGAGGTAGTAAACTAGGGAGAGGAGGCTGTGTTGGAGCACAAGGGTGATGAAACACACAGCTAGAGGTAGTAAACTAGGGAGAGGAGGCTGTATTGGAGCACAAGGGTGATGAAACACACAGCCAGAGGTAGTAAACTAGGGAGAGGAGGCTGTGTTGGAGCACAAGGGTGATGAAACACACAGCTAGAGGTAGTAAACTAGGGAGAGGAGGCTGTGTTGGAGCACAAGGGTGATGAAACACACAGCTAGAGGTAGTGAACTAGGGAGAGGAGGCTGTATTGGAGCACAAGGGTGATGAAACACACAGCTAGAGGTAGTGAACTAGGGAGAGGAGGCTGTGTACCCAATAGAGTAGGGTTTTCCCCCTGGGTGCACGTTCAGTTTTTTCCCCAGCACTACACAGCTGATTCAAATGATTAAAGCTTGATGATGAGTTAGTTATTTGAACCAGTTGTGTATTGCTGGGGAAAACCCCCAAAACGAGCACCAAGGAGGGGACCCAAGGACCGAGTTCAGAAACCCTGCGATAGAGGACTAACGCCTTGATCACACTGAGCGCAAAATAGTACGAAGCATCATCTGGATATGTGTGCAACAAAAGTTCAACATTCACCTTCTGCTACCATTTCTGTCAAGCCGTCAACGCATACAGTTTCACGCATACGTCACCGTGCGCGCAACAAAGAACGCACTGCAGGGCAAACGCAACGTTCCATTGGACACGAAGGTACTTACGGTGTACTAAAAATGCCTAACACTGTCGGTGTGATCAAGGCGGAAGCAAATTAAACTAAGACCCATGCAGTATTTATTTTTTAGGGATTTTAAAATGTAATTCTATTCCTTGACTTTTCACAAGTACCACGATATGCGTTGTATATGGTTGCCAGTGTAAAGAGAGTAATGCTACTTTCAGAATATTTTTTTCTTTCAGAATCAGAAGTGGTTACAGAACCTCTGTACTAAGTGACACCCAAACCTGCTTGGCAGGCCTTGCTGTTATTATGAAAGGAGAAGCGGAGTCCCTAGTTACGAAAGAGTGACGGGAAGTGTCCTTTTTCTGAAGCTGGAGACATTAGGTGTCGCCTTTTGCCCAATCTCATAAGGCTCAAGACTACTAAAGAGAAGTTAACATCGTTTTTGAATATCTTTTAACCGGTAATCCGATCCGCGACATGCACGCACACAGGGAGATAAACAGTGATTACCCCACAGGTGGGCAAAGCCCCGGTGAAAAAGAGACGGAACCACCACCTGCAAACGCCATGTATCATCAAAGTCTTGCGGCGTCACGACTGTCAAGTAGTCTACTGACGCTGCCTAAAGAGTTACCGGCTTTCTGTGCGTCCAACCACGGCATGCTCGTGATGAACCCGGGGTTGCTGAATTCACGGGCGGGTTCTCCTTATTATTCGGAGACCTACAGCGATAATCTTAACAATAAACGGAAGAAACCTGCGATCCAAACAAGGCAGGAACGCTTCGCAGGTTCCGGAAACGGTGAGTTGGTTTAGTAACAATGTTACAGCACAATCACTCAACGAGTCAGATAAATGGTGTCTCTACTCTTATCGATCCAAGACTTAATGCTAAAGTTTGAAATGTTCTCTTACTGATTTAAAGATGGGCATCTTGTAAAGATGTAACTTAGATATCCTAGCAAATTCGGGGGGTGGCCCCGATTGGGACTCGAAATCGGGTCAAATCAAAACCCGTTACGCAAGGAGGTCCAAACCTCTTGACGAGGTCGTTAAGTGTTGGGTTCAAGTCACTACAACATAGTTAATTGTGCTGTTGTTGAGAGAAGCGAAGCTGGTAACTACTCTAAAAGCATCATTAGAAAATGCAACAAAGTAATGATTCATGTCCAGTGGTATTGTATCAGGGGTAATCTCGTTTAAACTATAAGAATATTATATATACATAAATGCCTCCATTTATGTAAATTGGGAATGTGCATGTTTGTTCCACAAATTCTAAACGTCATTCCAATCATTTAACCCCCAAAGCGCTTGCATTACTTCAAAGGCTCTCCTCCGCCTTTCACATGGCAACTGCAGGCTTTTGCTCCAGCCCTACTCTAACACCAGGAGCTGGGTTCATAGATTTGGGTCAGGTATGTTAGAGAAGGAGAAACAGCAGACATCCATCCAGCACAGCCTCTGATTTGAAAAGGCTACCCCCTGGTTCTCTATCTCACCTTTGCGTGTGGAGGCTTTTGCTTCTGGCCCTGCGCCAACATACCTTGAACGGTCATTTACATAGCTGCTGTTTCTCCAGTTCACCAGTAGGTGACAGTAGAACCCATGTTTTCACACTGACTCATTCCAATGACCTTGTAGTGCAGCTGTTGAAAAGCACAGCGCTACCACGCTTCTCCACACGGTCACACACACATACTGGACACGCAGGAGTAAGAAACGCACACACAGTGAATCTGCTGAGGATACGATAGCTCCAGTCTGGTAAGTTAACGTTTCAACAGTAGCCTGTCTACCAGGATTCTAACCATGTTTTATAGAACGTTTCAACAGTAGCCTGTCAACCAGGATTCTAACCATGTTTTATAGAACGTTTCAACAGTAGCCTGTCAACCAGGATTCTAACCATGTTTTATAGAACGTTTCAACAGTAGCCTGTCTACCAGGATTCTAACCATGTTTTTGAAGTTGAACCTCTTCTACTGTTGGTTCATTGCTCAACTCTCTTTCATTTTCTCGATCTTTTTCATGGCTCTGGAACAGTTATGGAATACCACTCTACTCTCAAGCAAACTGTTTTATTCTCTCTCTCTCTCTCTCTCTCTGGGGCTTGTGGGTAAGATTGTTGTATGTTGTTTGATGTACAGTGACTTGTCAAAGTATTCACCCCCTTTGATATTTTTCCTATTTTGTTACCTTATAACCTGGAATTAAAATAGATTTTGGGGGAGGGTTGTACAATCACTTTGATTTACACAACATGCCTACCACTTTGAAGATGCAAAATATTTTTTGTGAAAGAAATAAGACAAAAAACTGAACTGGAGCGTGCCCCCCTCAAAGTCAATACTCTGTAGAGCCTCCTTTCACAGCAATAACAGCTGACAGTCTCTTGGTATGTCTCTATAAGCTTGGCACATCGAGCCACTGGGATTTCTGTCCATTCTTCAAGGCAAAACTGCTCCAGCTCCTTCAAGTTGGATGGGTTCCGCTCGTGTACAACAATCTTTAAGTCATACCACAGATTCTCAATTGGATTAACCTCTCTGAACCATCCATCCCGGATCCGGGATAATTGTCATCAGCAACGCTGAATAGCGTAGCGCCACAGTCAAATAATATTACTAGAAAATATTCATGAAATCAATCCAAGCGTTTGTTTAAGTTTATCGATCACTAGACAAAACATTAAGTACACTTAGCATCAGGTAGCTCGGTCACGAATCAGAAAAGCAGAAATCAAATGAATCGTTTACCTTTGATGATCTTCGGATGTTTTCACTCACGAGACTCCCAGTTAGACAACAAATGTTCCTTTTGTTCCATAAAGATAGTTTTTTATATCCAAATACCTCCGTTAGTTTGGTGCGTTATGCCCAGGAATCCACCGGAAAGAGCGGTCACGACAACGCAGACAAAAATTCCAAATTATATCCATAATGTCCACAGAAACATGTCAAACATTTTTTATAATCAATCCTCAGGGTGTTTTTCAAATATTTATTCGATAATATATCAACCGGGACAGTTGGCTTTTCACTAGGACCGGGAGGAACAATGGCCGCATTTCTCTTTTGCGCACAACTCACTGAGAGCCCCCATCCACTTACGCAATGTGGTCGTTCACGCCAATTCTTCAAAATAAAAGCCTGAAACTATGTCTAAAGGCTGACAACTTAGGGAAGCCATAGAAAAAGGAATCTGGTTGATATCCCTTTTAAATGGGCAATAGGGATGCATAACAAGAGAGGTTTCAAAAACAGGCACTTCCTGATTGGATTTTCCTCAGGTTTTAGCCTGCAATATCAGTTCTGTTTAATTCCGACACAATTTTGACAGTTTTGGAAACTTTAGAGTGTTTTCTATCATAATCTGTCAATTATATGCATATTCTAGCATCTGGCCCTAAGAAATAGGCCGTTTACTTTGGGAACGTTATTTTTCCAAACATAAAAATAGTGCCCCCTAGCTTCAAACTGCACTGGGGCCTTTAGCAAACTGCACTGGGGCCTTGAGCAAACTGCACTGGGGCCTTCAACAAACTTGTTGCCCTACACCTTCCCTCACCGTGCTCCTACACTTTCCTAAGACGTGTAGGCCTGCGTGTTGGTACCAGACTCTTTCAGACCTGTGTCTGTTCATGGCAGAACTCTGACAAAACCATTGGGGGTGGTTTCCTGGATAGTGGTTAGGCATTGGATTAAAAAGCAAGCTCTTTAGAGAATCCCAATTGAAAGTGCTTTTTAGTCCAGGACTAGGCTTTATCCGTGTCCGGGAAACCGCCACGTTTAATTTAGTTTTCTAGAGATGGATAGATGGAACCCATTAGTGGCAACACTGTTGTAGGCTCTGCCCCTTTATGGTGTGGCCGACCTAACTTACTTACTTAATCATTTTAGCCACGAGCAAATCCCTTCCGTGATCTAGTAGATGTCTAGATCACCCAGTGGAAACGCTGTAGGAGGCTGATCGGGTAGATGTCTAGATCACCCAGTGGAAACGCTGTAGGAGGCTGATCGGGTAATGTCTAGATTACCCAGTGGAAACGCTGTAGGAGGCTGATCTAGTAGATGTCTAGATCACCCAGTGGAAACGCTGTAGGAGGCTGATCTGGTAATGTCTAGATCACCCAGTGGAAACGCTGTAGGAGGCTGATCGGGTAGATGTCTAGATCACCCAGTGGAAACACTGTAGGAGGCTGATCTGGTAGATGTCTAGATCACCCAGTGGAAACGCTGTAGGAGGCTGATCGGGTAGATGTCTAGATCACCCAGTGGAAACGCTGTAGGAGGCTGATCGGGTAATGTCTAGATTACCCAGTGGAAACGCTGTAGGAGGCTGATCTAGTAGATGTCTAGATCACCCAGTGGAAACGCTGTAGGAGGCTGATCTGGTAATGTCTAGATCACCCAGTGGAAACGCTGTAGGAGGCTGATCGGGTAGATGTCTAGATCACCCAGTGGAAACGCTATAGGAGGCTGATCGGGTAGATGTCTAGATCACCCAGTGGAAACGCTGTAGGAGGCTGATCGGGTAGATGTCTAGATCACCCTGTGGAAACGCTGTAGGAGGCTGATCGGGTAGATGTCTAGATCACCCAGTGGAAACGCTGTAGGAGGCTGATCGGGTAGATGTCTAGATCACCCAGTGGAAACGCTGTAGGAGGCTGATCGGGTAGATGTCTAGATCACCCAGTGGAAACGCTGTAGGAGGCTGATCGGGTAGATGTCTAGATCACCCAGTGGAAACGCTGTAGGAGGCTGATCGGGTAGATGTCTAGATCACCCAGTGGAAACGCTGTAGGAGGCTGATCGAGTAGATGTCTAGATCACCCAGTGGAAACGCTGTAGGAGGCTGACCGGGTAGATGTCTAGATCACCCAGTGGAAACGCTGTAGGAGGCTGATCGAGTAGATGTCTAGATCACCCAGTGGAAACGCTGTAGGAGGCTGATCGGGTAGATGTCTAGATCACCCAGTGGAAACGCTGTAGGAGGCTGATCTGGTAGATGTCTAGATCACCCAGTGGAAACGCTGTAGGAGGCTGATCGGGTAGATGTCTAGATCACCCAGTGGAAACGCTGTAGGAGGCTGATCGGGTAGATGTCTAGATCACCCAGTGGAAACGCTGTAGGAGGCTGATCTGGTAATGTCTAGATCACCCTGTGGAAACGCTGTAGGAGGCTGATCGGGTAGATGTCTAGATCACCCAGTGGAAACAGTGCTCCAGTAGAGACCTGCTAGCTGGGTTACTGGGCCCGTCCCCCACCATGCTCCAGTAGAGACCTGCTAGCTGGGTTACTGGGCCCGTCCCTCACCGTGCTCCAGTAGAGACCCGCTAGCTGGGTTACTGGGCCCATCCCTCACCGTGCTCCAGTAGAGACCTGCTAGCTGGGTTACTGGGCCCGTCCCTCACCGTGCTCCAGTAGAGACCTGCTAGCTGGGTTACTGGGCCCGTCCCACACCGTGCTCCAGTAGAGACCTGCTAGCTGGGTTACTGGGCCCGTCCCTCACCGCGGTCCAGTAGAGACCTCCTAGCTGGGTTACTGGGCCCGTCCCTCACCGTGCTCCAGTAGAGACCTGCTAGCTGGGTTACTGGGCCCGTCCCTCACCGTGCTCCAGTAGAGACCTGCTAGCTGGGTTACTGGGCCCGTCCCTCACCGCGCTCCAGTAGAGACCTGCTAGCTGGGTTACTGGGCCCGTCCCTCACCGCGGTCCAGTAGAGACCTGCTAGCTGGGTTACTGGGCCCGTCCCTCACCGTGCTCCAGTAGAGACCTGCTAGCTGGGTTACTGGGCCCGTCCCTCACCGTGCTCCAGTAGAGACCTGCTAGCTGGGTTACTGGGCCCGTCCCTCACCGTGCTCCAGTAGAGACCTGCTAGCTGGGTTACTGGGCCCGTCCCTCACCGTGCTCCAGTAGAGACCTGCTAGCTGGGTTACTGGGCCCGTCCCTCACCGTGCTCCAGTAGAGACCTGCTAGCTGGGTTACTGGGCCCATCCCTCACCGCGCTCCAGTAGAGACCTACTAGCTGGGTTACTGGGTTGACACCCAGCCTCCTGTTGGCTCTGGTCCTTTTACCGAGGGCTATGTAACAGTTGAGTAATCAGAACATATGGTTCCCTCCCAGTTAGTACCAGGCATGTTCAAGCCTGCCTGTTTAACCAGAACTAGTCGATGGCACACCATGTCTGTGTATCTGAGGCAGCTGTTGTGTAATATAGTAGAGGATTAGCTGTGTTTAAATACATCTGTAGAGGTTATGTTTTTGGAAACCTGTATTGTAGAATGGTGGTGTGTGTTTGATTTCAGAAGACATTCCCAGCGGTGTTCTATTCTGGAATTCTACAGCGTAGCCGGAATGTTTTGTAGACAATGGATGGAACAGCTAAGACATCCTTCTTCAAATGACATCCCGTTCTCTGTAGGTATGAGACCTGGTGTGAGATGGACGGACCTGGTACGACCTCGAGGTTGTATGATGGTAGAGTGGTTTTGGGAACTGTTGAGTATCTCTCACATCACGTGTCATTACAAAAAACATTGAGTTCTGTGTGGGCAGTCAAGCAGTATCAGTGTTAACCATCATTTATATAGCCAGCCAATGTTTGGTCCTAAAGGTCTAGTCTAGCTATATCTAGGGTCTAGTGGTATAGATGGGTCTAGTCTAGTCTAGTGGTATAGATGGGTCTAGTGGTGTAGTCTAGTTATATCTAGGGCCTAGTGGTATAGATTGGTCTAGTCTAGCTATATCTAGGGCCTAGTGGTATAGATGGGTGTATTTATATCTAGGGCCTAGTGGTATAGATGGGTCTAGTCTAGTGGTATAGATGGGTCTAGTGGTGTAGTCTAGTTATCTAGGGCCTAGTCGTATAGATGGGTCTAGTCTAGCTATATCTAGGGCCTAGTGGTATAGATGGGTGTATTTATATCTATGGCCTAGTGGTATAGATGGGTCTAGTCTAGTGGTATAGATGGGTATAGTCTAGTTGTATCTAGGGTCTAGTGGTATAGATGCGTGTAGTCTAGTGGTATAGATGGGTGTAGTCTAGTTATATGTAGGGTCTAGTGGTGTAGTCTAGTTATATCTAGGGTCTAGTGGTATAGATGGGTGTAGTCTAGTTATATCTAGGTCCTAGTTGTATAGATGGGTGTAGTCTAGTTAGATAGGTCTAGTGGTGTAGTCTAGTGGAATAGATGGGTGTAGTCTAGTGGTATAGATGGGTCTAGTCTAGTTATATCTAGGGCCTAGTGGTATTGATGGGTGTAGTCTAGTGGTATAGATGGGTGTAGTCTAGTTATATCTAGGGCCTAGTTGTATAGATGGGTGTAGTCTAGTTAGATGGGTCTAGTGGTGTAGTCTAGTTGTATAGATGGGTGTAGTCTAGCTATATCTAGGGCCTAGTGGTATAGATGGGTGTAGTCTAGCTATATCTAGGTCTTAGTTGTATAGATGGGTGTAGTCTAGTTATATCTAGGTCCTAGTTGTATAGATGGGTCTAGTCTAGTTAGATAGGTCTAGTGGTGTAGTCTAGTGGTATAGATGGGTGTAGTCTAGTGGTATAGATGGGTGTAGTCTAGTGGTATAGATGGGTGTAATCTAGTGGTATAGATGGGTGTAGTCTAGTTAGATGGGTCTGGTTATATCTAGGTCCTAGTGGTATAGATGGGTGTAGTCTAGTTAGATAGGTCTAGTGGTGTAGTCTAGTGGTATAGATGGGTGTAGTCTAGTGGTATAGGTCTAGTGGTGTAGTCTAGTGGTATAGATGGGTGTAGTCTAGTTATATCTAGGGCCTAGTGGTATTGATGGGTCTAGTCTAGTTATATCTGGGGCCTAGTGGTATTGATGGGTGTAGTCTAGTGGTATAGATGGGTGTAGTCTAGTTATATCTAGGGCCTAGTGGTATAGATGGGTGTAGTCTAGTTATATCTAGGGCCTAGTGGTATAGATGGGTGTAGTCTAGTTATATCTAGGGCCTAGTTGTATAGATGGGTGTAGTCTAGTGGTATAGATGGGTGTAGTCTAGTGGTATTGATGGGTGTAGTCTAGTGGTATAGATGGGTGTAGTCTAGTTATATCTAGGGCCTAGTTGTATAGGTGGGTGTAGTTTAGTTAGATGGGTCTAGTGGTGTAGTCTAGTTGTATAGATGGGTGTAGTCTAGCTATATCTAGGTCCTAGTTGTATAGATGGGTCTAGTCTAGTGGTATAGATGGGTGTAGTCTAGTTATATCTAGGTCCTAGTGGTATAGATGGGTGTAGTCTAGTGGTATAGATGGGTGTAGTCTAGTTAGATAGGTCTAGTGGTATAGATGGGTGTAGTCTAGTGGTATAGATGGGTGTAGTCTAGTGGTATAGATGGGTGTAGTCTAGTTATATCTAGGGCCTAGTGGTGTAGTCTAGTGGTATAGATGGGTGTAGTCTAGTGGTATAGATGGGTGTAGTCTAGTTAGATAGGTCTAGTGGTGTAGTCTAGTGGTATAGATGGGTGTAGTCTAGTGGTATAGATGGGTGTAGTCTAGTTAGATAGGTCTAGTGGTATAGATGGGTGTAGTCTAGTGGTATAGATGGGTGTAGTCTAGTGGTATAGATGGGTGTAGTCTAGTTATATCTAGGGCCTAGTGGTGTAGTCTAGTGGTATAGATGGGTGTAGTCTAGTGGTATAGATGGGTGTAGTCTAGTTAGATAGGTCTAGTGGTATAGATGGGTGTAGTCTAGTGGTATAGATGGGTGTAGTCTAGTGGTATAGATGGGTGTAGTCTAGTTGTATAGATGGGTGTAGTCTAGTTAGATGGGTCTAGTTATATCTAGAGGAGAAAGGGGGATTCTTGCAAGCTGAAGAAAACCATCCCAACCGTGAAGCACGGGGTGGCAGCATCATGTTGTGGGGGTGGCAGCATCATGTTGTGGGGGTGCTGCTGCAGGAGGGACTGGTGCACCTCACAAAATAGTTGGCATCATGAGGTAGGAAAATTAAGTGGATATATTGAAGCAACATCTCAAGACATCAGTCAGGAAGTTAAAGCTTGGTCACAAATGGGTCTTCCAAATGGACAATGACCCCGAGCATACTTCCAAAGTTGTGGCAAAATGGCTTAATTAAGGACATCAAAGTTGATGTATTGGAGTGGCCATCACAAAGCCCTGACCTCAATCCTATCAAAAATATGTGGGCAGAATGGAAAAAGCATGTGCGAGAAAGGAGTCCTACAAACCTGACTCAGTTACACCAGCTCTGTCAGGAGGAATGGGCCAACATTCACCCAACTTATTGTGGGAAGCTTGTGGAAGCCTACCCAAAACATTTGACCCAAGTTAAACAATTTAAAGGCAATGCTTCCAAATACTAATTGAGTGTATGTAAACTTCTGACCCACTGGGAATGTGATGAAAGAAATACAAGCTGAAATAAATCATTCTCTCCAGTATTATTCTGACATTTCACATTCTTAAAATAAAGTGGTGATTCTAACTGACCTAAGACAGGGAATTTCTACTAGGATTAAATGTCAGGAATTGTGAAAAACTGAGTTTAAATGTATTTGGCTAAGGTGTATGTAAACTTCCGACTTCAACTGGTTGTGTGTATGTATGTATGTATGTATGTATGTATGTATGTATGTATGTATGTATGTATGAGTTAATTGGTCTATTAATTTCTAATATTAGGGCCAAGTGGTATAGAAATGACATGAGCAGGTAAGCCAGTGGAAAGTTATCTGGCATTTAATTGAAGGACACACTGGTATGTACTCTCTCTCACCCACACACACACACACACAGTACACACACAGTACACACACAGTACACACACACACAGTACACACAGTACACACACACACCGTCTCAGAGAGATGTTCACTCAGACAGTGTCACTTTATCCGTGCGTGACACATTGACATTTCCACCCTGGCAGTGTACTGTGTGTTCCATCCCCTCTGCTTCTCTGATGTACCCTTCTCACACAGTCTGTCTGCTCTGATGTACCCTTCTCACACAGTCTGTCTGCTCTGATGTACCCTTCTCACACAGTCTGTCTGCTCTGATCTACCCTTCTCACACAGTCTGTCTGCTCTGATGTACCCTTCTCACACAGTCTGTCTGCTCTGATCTACCCTTCTCACACAGTCTGTCTGCTCTGATCTACCCTTCTCACACAGTCTGTCTGCTCTGATCTACCCTTCTCACATAGTCTGTCTGCTCTGATCTACCCTTCTCACACAGTCTGTCTGCTCTGATCTGCCCTTCTCTGTCTACTGCTCTGATATGCCCTTCTCTCTCTGTCTGCCTGTCTGTCTACTGCTCTGATATGCCCTTGTCTGTCTGTCTCTGTCTCTGTCTCTGCCCTTCTCTCCGATAAGATATGACATCTCGTGAATAAACTTTATTGACTATTTTAGCTGGGCCTCCATCTGTTTCATTTCATTTAAAAATATATTTTTCTCCCCATTTTCGTGGTATCCAATTGTTTAGTAGCTACTATGTTGTCTCATTGCTACAACTCCCGTACGGGCATGAAAGTCCTGCTACCCAGCCGACAAAGATTAGGGGAATCCGTGAGACTTACTCCCCATCCTCCCTCAAGATAGGGAGACCGAGAGGATAGGACAGTTAGACATGATAAGAGAGGAGAGGACAGTTCGACATGATAGGAGAGGAGAGGACAGTTCGACATGATAGGAGAGGACAGTTAGACATGATAGGAGAGGAGAGGACAGTTAGACATGATAGGAGAGAAGAGGACAGTTAGACATGATAGGAGAGGAGAGGATAGGACAGTTCGACATGATAGGAGAGGAGAGGATAGGACAGTTAGACATGATAGGAGAGGAGAGGACAGTTAGACATGATAGGAGAGAAGAGGACAGTTAGACATGATAGGAGAGGAGAGGATAGGACAGTTAGACATGATAGGAGAGGAGAGGATAGGACAGTTAGACATGATAGGAGAGGAGAGGACAGTTAGACATGATAGGAGAGGACAGTTAGACATGATAGGAGAGGACAGTTAGACATGATAGGAGAGGACAGTTAGACATGATAGGAGAGGACAGTTAGACATGATAGGAGAGGACAGTTAGACATGATAGGAGAGGACAGTTAGACACGATAGGAGAGGAGAGGACAGTTAGACACAATAGGAGAGGACAGTTAGACACGATAGGAGAGGACAGTTAGACACGATAGGAGAGGAGAGGACAGTTAGACACGATAGGAGAGGAGAGGACAGTTAGACATGATAGGAGAGGAGAGGACAGTTAGACATGATAGGAGAGGAGAGGACAGTTCGACATGATAGGAGAGGAGAGGACAGTTCGACATGATAGGAGAGGAGAGGACAGTTAGACACGAGAGGAGAGGACAGTTAGACACGATAGGAGAGGAGAGGACAGTTAGACACGATAGGAGAGGAGAGGACAGTTACACAATATGAAGTGGAAAAATTAAATTTCTGAAATGCTTGAATAAATGTGTTTTTCCTACGTCATCTGTGGTCAGGAACATGAGCAGATACAACGGGTCTGTGGACGTCTCATGTCACCGTTCTGTCTCTGGACGTATTGAGGAACTGTGTGTGACGCTGAAGTCGCTGTTGGCTAAGGACTGGCATTGATTCCACTAACTCTATTATCATGAACCAAACCACAAACCCTGTGTGGTGAAATAACCCTCCCTACGTCTACGTCTGTTTATACAAGAACGCACCCTGTGTGTGTGAATCAGCGGTTGAGATTGTGTAGCTTTATATCCTGTCCCCAAGCACATGATCTGTGGTGACGCCTCATATGGACTGCTGCCCTCACTCCCTCCTAATCTCTCTCTCTCTCCCCTTCCCTCCCTCCCTCCCTTCCCTCTTTCTGTTCTCCCGCCCTCCCTCCCTCCCTCCCTCTGGGTTATAAGGTGTAGTGAACATTGAGCTCACTCAGAAACACACTGAGTACGTCTCTCAGACACTCGACGAGAGACGAGACACCAAGTGTTTATCAAACGTTGAGCAACATTTTACTGCCGGTTCTTTCTCAAGACTGTCAGTCAGATACACACGGAAGGAAGAGACTGATGGAAACTATGGGTGAGCATGACTGTGGTATGTTTATTAAAGTCTTGTGTTAGCAGGTTTTATATTGGTCGTTGTAATGGGAAAGGCTCTCTTACGTCGGAGGTGACTTGTTGCAGATGGGGATTATCTGACAGTGAATTAAAAGGGAAACACCAGTACACTACAAGTACCACTGGTGTTTATTAAAGTCTTGTGTTAGCAGGTTTATATTGGTCGTTGTAATGGGAAAGGCTCTCTTACGTCTGAGGTGACTTGTTGCAGATGGGGATTATCTGACAGTGAATTAAAAGGGAAACACCAGTACACTACAAGTACCACTGGTGTTTATTAAAGTCTTGTGTTAGCAGGTTTTATATTGGTCGTTGTAATGGGAAAGGCTCTCTTACGTCTGAGGTGACTTGTTGCAGATGGGGATTATCTGACAGTGAATTAAAAGGGAAACACCAGTACACTACAAGTACCACTGGTGTTTATTAAAGTCTTGTGTTAGCAGGTTTTATATTGGTCGTTGTAATGGGAAAGGCTCTCTTACGTCTGAGGTGACTTGTTGCAGATGGGGATTATCTGACAGTGAATTAAAAGGGAAACACCAGTACACTACAAGTACCACTGGTGTTTATTGAACTGATTGAGCTCCTGGATGTTGTCATGTAACAGATGAATTCTCCTTCATATTGTTGTGGATATCCTCATGTTTTGGTAGATGTGTGTGTGATGTTTTCTTAAATTGTAGTGTGATCCTTGTTTGGTTGAGAGCGGAGTTGTTTGGGGGGAGGGGTGTTCTATTTCACCCAATAAGGTCAGACTTTGCGAGGGCCCCTAGTGGGTCAACACAGAGGTGTTTATGTTGGTTGAGAAGCACACAGTTGTCTTGGTCACTGTTAAGGTGAAGCAAAGGGACTGGGATGCTAGCGACATCTCTCTGTATGTAAACTCTGTTGTCTTTCTGTGATGAGTCTTCAGAGCTGCCATTCATTTAGATGGAGGGACTTCGTTCAGAACGAGGTGCAGTAGTGATTCAGATCTGTTTAGATAAGGGGTCGGAGACTGGGGGTCGGAGACTAGGGGTCAGAGACTAGGGGTCAGAGACTAGGGGTCAGAGACTAGGGGTCGGAGACTAGGGGTCGGAGACTAGGGGTCAGAGACTAGGGGTCGGAGACTAGGGGTCAGAGACTAGGGGTCAGAGACTAGGGGTCGGAGACTAGGGGTCGGAGACTAGGGGTCGGAGACTAGGGGTCGGAGACTAGGGGTCAGAGACTAGGGGTCGGAGACTAGGGGTCGGAGACTAGGGGTCGGAGACTAGGGGTCGGAGACTAGGGGTCGGAGACTAGGGGTCGGAGACTAGGGGTCGGAGACTAGGGATCCTGTTGGAAAATATCCATATGATGCATGTGGTTCATTAGTCAGCGACCGACACACACACTGAACATGTAGACCGACGTGCAGTATTTGTTTACGAGCAAAACCTTTATCCATCACTGTGTCTGACCTGGTTACCATAGCTCTGGTTCAAACCATGCACCTGCTCATCACACCCTGGTAAACAACCATGTCCTGGTCTCAGAGCAACAGATAGGGAGGGACATGTGGTGTGTCCTCAGGACATATGGGCCAGTATGAGATCCTCAGGACATATGGGCCAGTGTGAGATCCTCAGGACCTATGGGCCAGTGTGAGATCCTCAGGACCTATGGGCCAGTGTGAGATCCTCAGGACCTATGGGCCAGTGTGAGATCCTCAGGACCTATGGGCCAGTGTGAGATCCTCAGGACCTATGGGCCAGTGTGAGATCCTCAGGACCTATGGGCCAGTTTGAGATCCTCAGGACCTATGGGCCAGTGTGTGATCCTCAGGACCTATGGGCCAGTGTGAGATCCTCAGGACCTATGGGCCAGTGTGAGATCCTCAGGACCTATGGGCCAGTGTGAGATCCTCAGGACCTATGGGCCAGTGTGAGATCCTCACGACATATGGGCCAGTGTGAGATCCTCAGGACCTATGGGCCAGTGTGAGATCCTCAGGACCTATGGGCCAGTATGAGATCCTCAGGACCTATGGGCCAGTATGAGATCCTCAGGACCTATGGGCCAGTATGAGATCCTCAGGACCTATGGGCCAGTGTGAGATCCTCAGGACCTATGGGCCAGTGTGTGATCGTCAGGACCTATGGGCCAGTGTGAGATCCTCAGGACCTATGGGCCAGTGTGAGATCCTCAGGACCTATGGGCCAGTGTGAGATCCTCAGGACATATGGGCCAGTGTGAGATCCTCAGGACATATGGGCCAGTGTGAGATCCTCAGGACCTATGGGCCAGTATGAGATCCTCAGGACCTATGGGCCAGTATGAGATCCTCAGGACCTATGGGCCAGTATGAGATCCTCAGGACCTATGGGCCAGTATGAGATCCTCAGGACCTATGGGCCAGTATGAGATCCTCAGGACCTATGGGCCAGTGTGAGATCCTCAGGACCTATGGGCCAGTGTGAGATCCTCAGGACATATGGGCCAGTATGAGATCCTCAGGACCTATGGGCCAGTATGTGATCCTCAGGACCTATGGGCCAGTATGAGATCCTCAGGACCTATGGGCCAGTATGAGATCGTCAGGAATCAGCAATAGAACAAACAGCAGATAGTTAAACTGCTGACCACTGACTGTTTCTGGATGGCTATTGGTCTTGGCACAGAGATGAGGTTTTAGTGGTAATGTCAACAAAAGGTCTGTTTGTTGCTTAGTAACCTACCTAATCGTTTTAGGTTTTGATTTACTCATACATTATTGTTTTATTTAACTGTATTTAACTTGGCAAGTCAGTGAAGAACAAATTTTTATTTTACAATGACAGCCTACCCCGGCCAAACCCTCCCTTAAGCCGGACGACACTGGGCCAATTGTACTCTGCCCTATGGGACTCACGATCACGACCGGTTGTGATACAGCCCGGGATCAAACCAGGGTCTGTAGTGACACCTCTAGCACTGAGATGCAGTGCCTTAGACAACTGCTCCTCTTGGGAGCCGAAACACCAGTTAGGATCAGATCACCCTTCGCCTTTTAAATGGGTTGATTCACCATTCACAGATCTAGGATCAGATCACCTTTCCCCTTTTATATGGGTTGATTCACCATTCACAGATCTAGGATCAGATCACCTTTCCCCTTTTATATGGGTTGATTCACCATTCATAGATACTCAGGAGTTTCCATTAACCACAGATCTAGGATCAGATCACCCTTCGCCAGACATAACCTTTTACCATCATGAGGTTAATAACCATACTGACCCTAGATCAGTATTGAGGTAGAGAGATACTAATGTCAGGGGACTAGATGAGGCTGATCCAGTTCAACTGAAGGCCATCAGAGATTCAACTAGAATTTAGAAACAATGAAGACTAGACAGAGCTGGGAGATGTAGTCCAACTACAAGCTGCCATTAGACCGGGAGATGTAGTCCTTTATAAACTGAGCCTTACTGGTTCATGTGAGAGCTGGGAGATGGAGTCCTTTATAAACTGAGCCTTACTGGTTCATGTGAGAGCTGGGAGATGGAGTCCTTTATAAACTGAGCCTTACTGGTTCATGTGTCCAGAGTGGGCAAGAAGAGGAACACGCAGTCAGCTGACAGTCATGTTTATCTCACAGCATACTGTTGTCCATGTGCTCACACACACACAGTCACTACAAACTGGGCTGTAGGGTCACTGGTGCATGTGACTAGTTGAGAGTAAAGAGGAACTGGCACACAAACTGACAGCAGGGAAATAAATAGTACACACACACACACACACACACACACCGACTGAAAGTGGAGCGAGACGGAGCCAAAAGAACACACACACACTATGGAGGAAGGAGACACACACACTATGGAGGAAGGAGACACACACACTATGGAGGAAGGAAACACACATATACACTGACTGTCTGAAACCAGAGATGAGACACACACACACTATGGAGGAAGGAAAGACACATATACACTGAAACCAGAGATGAGACACACACACTATGGAGGAAGGAAACACACATATATATACACTGACTGTCTGAAACCAGAGATGACACACACACTCCCTCATAGCACACAGAGCTACTGTTGTCCCAGGACAAGGTAAGGCACATCAGCCAGCTGTGGCAGTCAGAACCAGCTAACAAGCAGTCTTTCTGTATCCACACATGAACTGAACCACACAATTTGCCTTGCAAACACACACACCGTTCCGATAGTCCACCCATAGATGTCCTATTCAGATAGTGTTTTTCATAGACAACTTTCTGGGGCGAAAACAAAAAGGCCTTTGGTTGTCAATATGTTCTGTGTTCCAAGTCAAATGGCGAGTCAATAGGTGACCTTTACCCCTTCACCTGGCAACAACCCCAATCTCACCTTTGAACTTACTCCTGATTGACCAAGGGGATTAGGTTAGTCGGATCCTCCCTGAATTGAGAGAGAGAGGATAAATGTCACCCTTAAGCACAGATCTAGGATCAGCTTCCCCAAATCCTTAACCATAAAGGGCTGGAGGGAAAACTGACCTAAGATCAGTGTGTAGGGAAAAGCTTCAGTAGACATGGATCAGTACAACACTAGGCCCTGTTACAGTGTGAGGAACCAGGCACGTGGGGACGTGAGGCCCAGGGTTCGCAGGACTTATTCTCCCTAGAGACTGACACCTATTTCTGGGATGGAATCAACCTCGGGCTACCCTTGTTGGCCCTTTGTGTGGTTCTATGTTGTGGGGATCACAGAGTTGTGGTTAAAATAGTTTGGGACTTGGTATTGGATTAAAGTGTCCTGTGAAATATCACATGATCATGTTATTGTTGTAACTCAACCCCTACAATGTTTTCTATCTCCCTACACCCTCTCTCTGTCTCTCTCCAGTCTGTCCAATGGGCAGTGGTGCCAGTAGACTCTACAGCTCCCTGGCCCAGACCCTAGTCAGCACCAGCACCACTACCACCCCGCTGGCCCAGCACCCCTCCCCCTCACAGGGGTGTCACTCTCCCCCGGGGGGGCACCCCCTGCAGCTGCTGAGGGAGTGTGAGGAGGCTCTACGGGACAGGCCTCCTCGCCTCCTCAGAGCCTTCATCTGCCCCGGGGAGGGAGAGGTGGACAGGGAGGAAGTGGACAACGATGCCACCCAGAGGACCATCAGAGTTATGCAGTGGAACATACTGGCTCAAGGTAAATATGGTTTTTAAATTGTAGCCTTTCTTTAGCAAAAAATAGTCATGAACGTTTCATCTCATTCAGGGCTATTAAATGGTATATTATTGCTCATTTTAATTGGCATCGAGGACAGTGAGATGGATGGATGGACTGACGGATGAATTCTCTCTCCCTCCAGCTCTAGGTGAAGGCATGGACAGTTTCGTCAACTGTCCCCTGGAAGCCCTGAACTGGGCGGAGCGTAAATACCTCATCCTAGAAGAGATCCTCACCTACCGGCCTCACATCCTGTGTCTACAGGAAGTCGACCACTACTACGACACCTTCCAGCCAATCCTGGCCAGCCTGGGTTACCGCGGCAACTTCTGCCCCAAGCCCTGGTCTCCGTGTTTGGATGTGAAGGGCAACAACGGTCCGGATGGATGTGCTCTGTTCTACGATGAAGCCCGGTTGGACTTGGTGGATAGTGTGAATGTCCGGCTGTGTGCCCTTTTCACACCCACCAACCAGGTCTGTAAAACTATGCCTAGTTGAACTGTCCTTCCTTCCTTGAAGTAAATCACTGGTCTGACAACGTCTAATAGGATGGAAACTCTGATTTACAAGCACGTCGATTACCTCAAGGAATGAAGGACTCCGACAGGATCCTATTTTATAACAGGCAAGAGAGGTCAGAGGTCAACCCTCCTCCTGGACAGCCACTGTTTGTGTAGATTGTTAAAAAATACAGACTGGAACGTAAACCCTTACCTGTTTAATGCATTTGTCTTCCCTACAGGTGGCGGTCGTCACGACGCTGCGTTGCAGGGTGACAGGCCGGCGGCTGTGTGTTGCCGTGACGCACCTCAAAGCCCGGAGCGGCTGGGAATGCCTCCGTAGTGCCCAGGGTTCCGACCTTCTCCGGAACCTCACCACCCTCACCCAATCACCGGGGGGTCCTTCGGGTCCCATCGGCGTCGCCCCAGACACCCCTCTCCTCGTCTGCGGCGACTTCAACGCTGTGCCTTCCGAGGACGTCTACCAGCGTTTCGCCTCGTCACCGTTGATCCTTGACTCCGCCTATAAACGGTTAAGCCGGGACGGGCTTTCGGAACCGGCCTACACCACGTGGAAGATCCGGCCGACGGGAGAGTGTTGCAACACATTGGATTATATCTGGTACTCTAGAGAAGCGTTCAGTGTGGACGCCGTGTTGGATATGCCTACAGAGGAACAGATTGGCCCCAACAGGCTTCCGTCGTACAACTACCCCTCCGATCACCTCTCGCTGGTGTGTGACTTCAGCTTTAAAAAGCAGGAGGAGGAGTGAAGTGGATCATATGGACATTTGATTGACAGAACGAGGGATGGAGGGAACAGAACGAGGGATGGAGAGAAAAGAAGCGCCACTGTCCCTCTGAGTCCGAACCCATCTCTCTGGAGTATGATGACTGGAGAACAGGAGGAGGGAAATAGCGAGGAGACTACCCGCTTGGTGTGAGCTTACTTTTCAGAAGTCATGTTATCGATTTAAAACACTCGGATTGAAGGAGAGACCGAGAGGAATGGACTGGACAGACTGCTGAAACTAGGCTCTATGGTTCCTGTCTACAGTAGAGGTGCTGTTGTTGTACCGCTGACACTGTGATGATTGGACTGGACAGACTGCTGAAACTAGGCTCTATGGTTCCTGTCTACAGTAGAGGTGCTGTTGTTGTACCTCTGACACTGTGATGATTGCACCCTACCTGCTACTATTGTCCTGGGCTGCTTCAGTTCAAGCGGGTAATCCTACAGAGCAGGATCAAGGGGTTAGCCGGCTAACTAGGAGTTTACTTGCCTAAATATTCTGAAGTATTACAGTGCATTTTGGGAAGTATTCAGACACCTTGACTTTCTTCAAAATGTTGTTACATTACAGCCTTATTCTAAAATTTATGTTTTTCATCACAATCTTCACAATACTCCACAATGGACAAAGTCAATTCAGGTTTTTAGAAATACATCACTTATAGCAATACTTTGCTATGGGCCTTGAAATTGATCTCGGGTGCATCCTGTTTCCATTGATCATCCTTGAGATGTTTCTACAACTTGATTGGAGTCCACCTGTGGTAAATTCAATTGATTGGACATGATTTGGAAAGGCACACACCTGTCTCTATATAAGGTCCCACAGTTGACAGTGCATGACAATGGAATTGTCCGTAGAGCTCCGAGAGAGAATTGTGTCGTGGTTCAGATCTGGGGAAGGGTACCAAAATATTTCTGCAGCATTGGAGGTCCCCAAGAACACAGTGGCCTCCATCATTCTGAAATGGAAGAAGTTTG
Source organism: Oncorhynchus mykiss (assembly GCF_013265735.2). Classification (NCBI taxonomy): domain Eukaryota; kingdom Metazoa; phylum Chordata; class Actinopteri; order Salmoniformes; family Salmonidae; genus Oncorhynchus; species Oncorhynchus mykiss. Next base: position 292,788 of record NW_023493658.1, read on the forward strand.
GAACCACCAAGACTCTTCCCAGAACTGTCCGCCCGGCCAAACTAAGCAATCGGGGGAGAAGGGCCTTGACCAAGAATCTGATGGTCACTCTGACAGAGCTCCAGAGTTCCTCTGTGGAGATGGGAGAACCTTCCAGAAGGACAATCATCTCTGCAGCACTCCACCAATCAGGCCTTTATGGTAGAGTGACCAGGTGGAAGCCACTCCTCAGTAAAAGGCACATGACAGCCCGTTTGCAGTTTGCCTAAAGGACTCTAACCATGATAACCAATATTGAACTCTTTGGCATGAATGCCAAGTGTCATGTCTGGAGGAAACCTGACACCATCCCTATGGTAAAGCATGGTGGTGGCAGCATCATGCTGTGGGGATTGGGAGACTAGTCAGGATGGAGTCAAAGATTAACAGAAAGTACAGACTGATCCTTGATGAACCTGCTCCAGAGCACACAGGACCTCAGACTGGGGGGTGAAGGTTCACCTTCCAACACGACAACGATCCTAAGCACACAGCCAAGACAACGCAGGAGTTGCTTCGGGACAAGTCTCTGTCCTTGAGTGGTCCGGCCAGAGCCCGGACTTGAACCCGATCGGACATCTTTGGAAAGACCTGAAAATATCTGTGCAGCGACGCTCCCCATCCAACCTGACAGAGCTTGAAAGGAACTTCCCAAATACAGCTGTGACCAGCTTGTAGCGTCATACTCAAGAACACTTGAGGCTGTATACTTATGGAAATGTTTTTGCTTTGTCATTACGGGGTATTGTGGGTGTCGATTGATGAAAAGTATTACATTTTAAAATGAATCTGTAACAAAATGTGGGGAAAGTAAAGGTGTCTGAATACGTGTTAAACTTGTTTTGTAATGTTCATCAGCATTTCCTCAACTGCAGAGGGGGATTTTGCTCTTACTGTGTGTGTATATATATATATATATATATATATATATGTCCTTTTCTGGTCAGGTGTATCATTAATGCCTACTGATACTTGTTCAGTACAAAAACATTATTGAACATTGCATATAGAAATACCACTAAATAGAGCCAACGTGATTCCTTACTGTATACGTCAGAGATGAGCGTTTGTTCTAAATAGCATCACGGTACATTTCATTTGTAATGTAAACAGGATCTAGATGTATTTTATCCAAAACAAACTTCCAGTAGTGTGTGTCTACATTGTATGGGTGGCCCCAGTAGGAAACTAAACCATATCCCTGGCATGGTGCCACGTACTACCAACTGACCCAGTTATTTACAGAGCATCAGTCCCAATACAGTAGTTTATATTCAAACTGTCAGCCTATGTGCAATAAAATAATCTGCCCTTCTTTTCTGCCTCTGTGTGGTGTTCTACACATTATAAATCACTTCCTACCTCACCAGTTGAAATGCCATCCAATGTCCCCTGGTGGTAAGCTGTGGAACTACAGTTATCACCAGCATGTGAAATGTGGACATTAACTACGACATAGTGAAGTCTGCTGTGTGTTCCTGATGGGGATGGAACCTAGAACTCTGATTAAATGAACCGGAGCTACTAAACTTCTGTACTCCGTCTACACATGTTCCTTATGGGGATGGGAACCTAGAACTCTGATTACCGGAGCTACTAAACTTCTGTACTCCGTCTACACATGTTCCTGATGGGGATGGGAACCTAGAACTCTGAATAACGGAGCTACTAAACTTCTGTACTCCGTCTACACACATTACAGCCGTTTGTAAGTCAGGCGGGTGGTGAACGCCGTCACTCTGCAACAACCAGCTGAGCCATTGAAGCCAGTCTGTTGCCTCCCGTTCAACTAGTTCTGGTTAAACCCTGAATGGGACTGTTTAGAAACAGAATCCCGGCAACCAAAGGGTTACTAGTTGTCGTCAGCTACGTTGTATTTCACTGCATGTCGGCTGGAACAGAGAGAAGGGTTCCTGGTGGATCACCTCTAACAGGTCCTAGTGGATCACCTCTCTAACAGGTCCCAGAGAGAAGGGTTCCTGGTGGATCACCTCTCTAACACGGCCCAGAGAGAAGGGTTCCTGGTGGATCACCTCTCTAACACGGCCCAGAGAGAAGGGTTCCTAGTGGATCACCTCTCTAACACGGCCCAGAGAGAAGGGTTCCTAGTGGATCACCTCTCTAACACGGCCCAGAGAGAAGGGTTCCTAGTGGATCACCTCTCTAACACGGCCCAGAGAGAAGGGTTCCCAGTGGATCACCTCTAACAGGTCCCTGAGAGAAGGGTTCCCTGTGGATCACCTCTAACAGGTCCTAGTGGATCACCTCTCTAACAGGTCCCAGAGGATCACCTCTCTAACAGGTCCCAGAGAGAAGGGTTCCCAGTGGATCACCTCTAACAGGTCCCAGTGGATCACCTCTAACAGGTCCCAGTGGATCACCTCTCTAACATGTCCCAGAGAGAAGGGTTCCCAGTGGATCACCTCTCTAACAGGTCCCAGAGAGAAGGGTTCCCAGTGGATCACCTCTCTAACAGGTCCCAGTGGATCACCTCTCTAACAGGTCCCTGAGAGAAGGGTTCCCTGTGGATCACCTCTAACAGGTCCCTGAGAGAAGGGTTCCCTGTGGATCACCTCTAACAGGTCCCTGTGGATCACCTCTCTAACAGGTCCCAGAGAGAAGGGTTCCTAGTGGATCACCTCTCTAACAGGTCCCAGAGAGAAGGGTTCCCAGTGGATCACCTCTAACAGGTCCCAGAGAGAAGGGTTCCCGGTGGATCACCTCTCTAACAGGTCCCTGAGAGAAGGGTTCCCGGTGGATCACCTCTCTAACAGGTCCCAGAGAGAAGGGTTCCCAGTGGATCATCTCTCTAACAGGTCCCTGAGAGAAGGGTTCCTAGTGGATCACCTCTCTAACAGGTCCCTGAGAGAAGGGTTCCCGGTGGATCACCTCTCTAACAGGTCCCAGAGAGAAGGGTTCCTAGTGGATCACCTCTCTAACAGGTCCCTGAGAGAAGGGTTCCCAGTGGATCACCTCTCTAACAGGTCCCTGAGAGAAGGGTTCCCAGTGGATCACCTCTCTAACAGGTCCCAGTGGATCACCTCTCTAACAGGTCCCAGAGAGAAGGGTTCCTGGTGGATCACCTCTCTAACAGGTCCCTGAGAGAAGGGTTCCCGGTGGATCACCTCTCTAACAGGTCCCAGAGAGAAGGGTTCCCAGTGGATCACCTCTCTAACAGGTCCCTGAGAGAAGGGTTCCTAGTGGATCACCTCTAACAGGTCCCTGAGAGAAGGGTTCCCAGTGGATCACCTCTAACAGGTCCCAGTGGATCACCTCTCTAACAGGTCCCAGAGAGAAGGGTTCCCAGTGGATCACCTCTCTAACAGGTCCCTGAGAGAAGGGTTCCTAGTGGATCACCTCTCTAACAGGTCCCTGAGAGAACGGTTCCCAGTGGATCACCTCTATCAGGTCCCAGTGGATCACCTCTCTAACAGGTCCCAGTGGATCACCTCTCTAACAGGTCCCAGTGGATCACCTCTCTAACAGGTCCCAGTGGATCACCTCTCTAACAGGTCCCAGTGGATCACCACTCTAACAGGTCCCTGAGAGAAGGGTTCCCAGTGGATCACCTCTCTAACAGGTCCCAGAGAGAAGGGTTCCCTGTGGATCACCTCTAACAGGTCCCAGTGGATCACCTCTCTAACAGGTCCCAGAGAGAAGGGTTCCCAGTGGATCACCTCTCTAACAGGTCCCTGAGAGAAGGGTTCCTAGTGGATCACCTCTCTAACAGGTCCCTGAGAGAAGGGTTCCCAGTGGATCACCTCTAACAGGTCCCAGTGGATCACCTCTCTAACAGGTCCCAGAGAGAAGGGTTCCTGGTGGATCACCTCTCTAACAGGTCCCAGTGGATCACCTCTCTAACAGGTCCCAGTGGATCACCTCTCTAACAGGTCCCAGAGAGAAGGGTTCCCGGTGGATCACCTCTCTAACAGGTCCCTGAGAGAAGGGTTCCCAGTGGATCACCTCTCTAACAGGTCCCAGAGAGAAGGGTTCCCGGTGGATCACCTCTCTAACAGGTCCCTGAGAGAAGGGTTCCCAGTGGATCACCTCTCTAACAGGTCCCTGAGAGAAGGGTTCCCAGTGGATCACCTCTCTAACAGGTCCCTGAGAGAAGGGTTCCCGGTGGATCACCTCTAACAGGTCCCTGAGAGAAGGGTTCCCAGTGGATCACCTCTAACAGGTCCCTGAGAGAAGGGTTCCCGGTGGATCACCTCTCTAACAGGTCCCAGAGAGAAGGGTTCCTGGTGGATCACCTCTCTAACAGGTCCCAGAGAGAAGGGTTCCCAGTGGATCACCTCTAACAGGTCCCAGAGAGAAGGGTTCCCAGTGGATCACCTCTCTAACAGGTCCCAGAGAGAAGGGTTCCCGGTGGTGTGTGGATCACCTCTCTAACAGGTCCCTGAGAGAAGGGTTCCCGGTGGATCACCTCTCTAACAGGTCCCTGAGAGAAGGGTTCCCGGTGGATCACCTCTCTAACAGGTCCCAGAGAGAAGGGTTCCCGGTGGATCACCTCTAACAGGTCCCTGAGAGAAGGGTTCCCAGTGGATCACCTCTCTAACAGGTCCCTGAGAGAAGGGTTCCCGGTGGATCACCTCTCTAACAGGTCCCTGAGAGATGTGTTCCCGGTGGATCACCTCTAACAGGTCCCTGAGAGAAGGGTTCCCGGTGGATCACCTCTCTAACACGGCCCATGTCGGCTGGAACAGGTCCCTGAGAGAAGGGTTCCCGGTGGATCACCTCTAACAGGTCCCTGAGAGAAGGGTTCCCGGTGGATCACCTCTAACACGTCCCAGAGAGAAGGGTTCCCGGTGGATCACCTCTAACAGGTCCCTGAGAGAAGGGTTCCCGGTGGTGTGTGGATCACCTCTCTAACACGGCCCATGTCTGAGCCAACAACAGGTGTGTGGATCACCTCTCTAACACGGCCCAGGTCTGAGCCAACAACAGGTGTGTGGATCACCTCTCTAACACGGCCCAGGTCTGAGCCAACAACAGGTGGGTGGATCACCTCTCTAACACGGCCCAGGTCTGAGCCAACAACAAGTGTGTGGATCACCTCTTTAACACGGCCCAGGTCTGAGCCAACAACAGGTGTGTGGATCACCTCTCTAACACGGCCCAGGTCTGAGCCAACAACAGGTGTGTGGATCACCTCTCTAACACGGCCCAGGTCTGAGCCAACAACAGGTGTGTGGATCACCTCTCTAACACGGCCCAGGTCTGAGCCAACAACAGGTGTGTGGATCACCTCTCTAACACGGCCCAGGTCTGAGCCAACAACAGCATTTACCACAAATGCAGAAACGTCACCTTTGGAAAAGCATCATTTCATTTAAACAAAAGACAAAACAGGAAGTCGTTTAATTCAAATGTTTTTTTTTTATATATTTCAGTAAAATCTACTTGAATACACTTTGAAACAAGAGTACAACAAAATAGAATATACTTCAAATGTTGAATATACAAACTAGTTCAGTCCGAACAGCTTTCTCCCTCTTCATACGACTAAGAAAAGCAGAAACTGCTAGAGGAAAGGTAGGGGGCGGAGCCAAGATGGCTGACGAGCAGTTACCCTAGAGACGGTTACCGTGGGGATGTAGTAAGCCTATGGTCAAGGCCTACTAGAACCAACCAGGGTTGGGAGTCAATTCCATTTCTATTACAGTCAATGCTAATTGTTTTATCATTGAAGAGAATTGTAATGGTTTTGACCCCAAACCCTGTAACCAACCCACTGACCTGGGCTTCAGACTATAGTAGAACAATGGTATTGTTTTATAACACTGTGCTTGGTACAAGGTATCCAAAAAGATCAAGAAACCGTAACACACAAAAAAAAAGCTAAATTATCTTATAAACAATGAATGACAAATAAAAACAGATTATTCTAAGGCTGTTTTGTTGTGAATTGAATTCCCCCTAAACTGTATAATAGTTATATACACACACACACAAGTCCCTTTGGCTCTTTTTATTTTCCCCTTGTAAGAGCTGATCCTAGAACAGCCCGCAGTCTTGAAAGAGCTGATCCTAGAACAGCCCGCAGTCTTGTAAGAGCTGATCCTAGAACAGCCCGCAGTCTTGTAAGAGCTGATCCTAGAACAGCCCGCAGTCTTTCGTGTGGTTTGTTTACGCACAGTGATTCGGCAAATCAAATGCTGGTCGTACACAGATACATTTCTATACAAACCCCCCCCCCCCCCCTCCTCCTCCATCTCTCTCCTTTCCAGTTCACATTTGTTTTGGTTTTTAATAATTAGCCTTTTAGTGTTCTCGTTTTGTCCGTTGTAGCTTAGTCAGCTAGTGTCTCATCTGTCAGAAACAGAACATGTAGTGTTTTAAACTTGACTTGGTCCCTTTTTCTGAAGGAGATTCTTCCCTGTTGAAAAGTCATTGCTGGGTTCCTATGTTGGCTGGGTAACCGACAGTATTGTACGACTCAAATGACACCCTTATTCCCTACAGAAGTAGTGTACTGTATAGGGAATAGGGGGCCATTTGGGATGCATACTGGGTCTCCATAGAGATGAGGCTGTGGTAGGAAGGTAGACCCCCCCCCCCCAGGGTAAATCAGAGCTGGTTGTGGGTCTTTATAGTCTCTCAGACTGTCATGTAGAAAAAGAAGAACAAACTACGTGGGCAAAAACTGTACAAACAATGTTGAAGTGTGTGTGTGTGTGTGTGTGTGTGTGTGTCCGTACTTGTGGCCTCAACACTCCGGATCTTCTGACTTGATCTCAGGCGGGACCCTCCTCTGATTTAGACGACTACCGTGATGATCTCCGGTGCTTCCGGTAACGTGGTCTGGACGGGGAGGGCCTGTACCGTTTTAACGGTCAGCGTCTTGGCTTGCTGCTGCTGCTGCGGTTCTCTCGTCGCCGTGGCAGATCTCTTGATGATGCCGCTGATGATGTGGGATGCCGCCACCGGAGCGCTCTGATTGGCTGTCGTCGTCGTCACGGTGACCACCGCCGTCCCGGTCCCGCCACCTTGCGTCGTCGTGACGATATGATGTGTCTGTTGTTGTTGTTGTTGATGATGATGCAGCGTTGTGGGAACGGCCAGCCTCATCACCTTGGTCACAGGGGATACAATTTGTAATTCCATAAATGAAGACAATGTTTGAATTTGTAACAAAAATAAATAAATTAATACACAAAGAAACACATTAAGTCTGTGCCCAAATGCAATACTTTTATACTTGTATTTCAGTATTGATGTTTCAAAATATGTGTTTTCTGATTTTTAGCTTAAAATGGCCAATAAAAAAACTATTTTTAAAACAGACACCTGTGTCCCTGCAGCCATGGTAACATGAGGTGCCAGGGCTCGTACCCCCCAGGAGTTTGTCCCGCCCAGGAGAGAGATGCTGCCCGTCGGGGAACCCCCCAGGCCAGGCTTGGTCTGCTGCTGGTACTGGGCCAGCTGGTGGGCCGGGATGGTGATGATCTTAGCCAGTTGGACCGTGATCTTGTCTCCGTTCTCCGCTGTGGCTGGAACCATAGTGGGGATGGTCTGGATCACAACCTGGAGAGAAGAGATATGGTTAGGAACAGGTCTACACATTCTAGATCTATACAGTGGGGATAGTCTGGATCACAACCTGGAGAAGAGATATGGTTAGGAACAGGTCTACACATTCTAGATCTATACAGTGGGGATAGTCTGGATCACAACCTGGAGAAGAGATATGGTTAGGAACAGGTCTACACATTCTAGATCTATACAGTGGGGATAGTCTGGATCACAACCTGGAGAGAAGAGATATGGTTAGGAACAGGTCTACACATTCTAGATCTATACAGAGTGGGGATAGTCTGGAGCGAAGAGATATGGTTAGGAACAGGTCTACACATTCTAGATCTATACAGAGTGGGGGGTCTGATTACAACCTGGAGAGATGGTTAGGAACAGGTCTACACATTCTAGATCTATACAGAGTGGGGGGTCTGATTACAACCTAGAGAGATGGTTAGGAACAGGTCTACACATTCTAGATCTATACAGAGTGGGGGGGGGGGGGGGTATGGATCACAACCTGGAGAGAAGAGAGATGTTAGGAACAGGTCTACACATTCTAGATCTATACAGAGTGGGGATAGTCTGGAGCGAAGAGATATGGTTAGGAACAGGTCTACACATTCTAGATCTATACAGAGTGGGGGGTCTGATTACAACCTGGAGAGATGGTTAGGAACAGGTCTACACATTCTAGATCTATACAGAGTGGGGGGTCTGATTACAACCTAGAGAGATGGTTAGGAACAGGTCTACACATTCTATATCTATACAGAGTGGGGGGGGGGGGGTCTGATTACAACCTGGAGAGAAGAGACATGGTTAGGAACAGGTCTACACATTCTAAATCTATACAGAGTGGGGATAGTCTGGATCACAACCTGGAGAGGAGAGATGGTCAGGAACAGGTCTACACATTCTAGATCTATACAGAGTTTTGAATCGTGGACTTGGTTAGTATGAGGCGTGTGTGTCGCTCAGCCGTCTAACTGTCCATTCTGTCTACACTACAGAGTAGCTAGCTGACACACCAACTAGCGTGGTTACCCACCTTCGGTTGGGAGTTCGCGTTGCCCGTTGCCGTGCCGATGGGAGAGGCGTTGGCCAATTGGTACGTCGGTTGGCCTCCCGACGTCCCTGGCGCCTGTTGCACGGCAACCGTTGAGATCTTCTGGCCCAGTGACGTTGTCATGACTACAGGCACTTGCATGGCAACCCGTACAGTCCTGGAGACGGAAACGATAACAAAATGGAGTTCGTGACAAAGTTTTGTAAATACAAACTTACTAGATATCGCTAGATAGATAAACTGTTTTACATTCAGCATAAAGCCTGCAAAGTGAATTGTATGTTTCAGTGTCAGTATCAGGGTGTGTCTCTAACCTGGGTCCTGAGGAAGTGGGGATGATGGCCGTGTGAGAATGCTGCGTCTGGGTTCCGTCTGGCGCCGTGGAAATGGTCACTATCCTCGGAACCCCCCCCACCGCCGCCCCGCCCCCCGTCATCACCGCCTTGTTGCCCTTAGCAACCGGAGGATGGACTACGGTTCTAGTCCCACCCCTCAGGATGGTGGGCGTCGTGGCGAGCTCGGCCACGTTCAGTATCGTCTCCGACGAGGGCAGGACTCTCTCGTGGTAAGACTTCTCTGAGCCAATAAGATCGCCCGATCTGGAGTCGGCCTTGTCGTCCTCGATGACAACGATGTTCTTGGGCATCTCCTTGAACTGGTAGACCAGCCGCTGACCTTCGACCTTGGCCAGTATACCACGTTGGTAGTAGTATCTGGTAGAGAGGGAGGAGAGGGCGGGAGAGAGGAGAGTGAGAGAGAGGGAAGACGGAGGGAGGGAAATAGAGGAGGGAGGGAAATAGAGGAGGGAGGGAAATAGAGGAGGGAGGGGAATAGAGGAGGGAGGGGAATAGAGGAGGGAGGGGATAGGGAGAGAGGAGAGAGAGACGGAAGACAGAGGGAGGGAAATAGAGGAGGGAGGGGAATAGAGGAGGGAGGAGAGGGGGAAGACGGAGGGAGGGAAATAGAGGGATGGGATAGGGAGAGAGGAGAGGGGGAGAGAGGGGGAAGACGGAGGGAGGGAAATAGAAGAGGGAGGGGAATAGAGGAGGGAGGGGAATAGAGGAGGGAGGGGATAGGGAGAGAGGAGAGAGAGACGGAAGACGGAGGGAGGGAAATAGAGGGATGGGATAGGGAGAGAGGAGAGGGGGAAGACGGAGGGAGGGAAATAGAGGAGGGAGGGGATAGGGAGGGAGGAGGGAGAGAGAGAGAGGGAAGACGGAGGGAAGGAAATAGAGGAGGGAGGGGATAGGGAGAGAGGAGGGGGATAGGGAGAGAGGAGGGGGGGAGAGAGAGAGGGAAGACGGAGGGAAGGAAATAGAGGAGGGAGGGGATAGGGAGGGAGGGGATAGGGAGAGAGGGGATAGGGAGAGAGGGGATAGGGAGAGAGGAGGGGGAGAGAGAGAGAGAGGGAAGACGGAGGGAGGGGATCATGTTCCTCAGAGGAACTCATCCAAACCAACAACCTACACAGCTAACTCAGCTTCCACAGTCAATGCCATTTCAAGTGCTAGACGGTTGTAGGGTAAACCCTCACCTCAGAGCCCGTCCCATGGTCTCATAGTTCATGTCAGGTTTGTTCTTGTGTTTGCCCCACAGCTTGGACACGGCCTTGGAGTCCACCAGCTTGAAGATGCCCTTCTCCCTCTGAGTCCACTTGATGTACCTGGGACACGTGTTCTTGTCCTGGAGCAAGTCCAACAGGAACTCCCACAGGTACGTGGTGCTGCCTGGGGGACCAGAGACAGACGGGTCGGTCGAACAGAGAGACAGGCGGGTCGGTCGAACAGAGAGACAGGGGGGGTCGGTCGAACAGAGAGACAGGCGGGTCGGTCGAACAGAGAGACAGGAGGGTCGGCCGAACAGAGAGACAGGCGGGTCGGCCGAACAGAGAGACAGGCGGGTCGGCCGAACAGAGAGACAGGCGGGTCGGCCGAACAGAGAGACAGGCGGGTCGGCCGAACAGAGAGACAGGCGGGTCGGCCGAACAGAGAGACAGGCGGGTCGGCCGAACAGAGAGACAGGCGGGTCGGCCGAACAGAGAGACAGGCGGGTCGGCCGAACAGAGAGACAGGCGGGTCGGCCGAACAGAGAGACAGGCGGGTCGGCCGAACAGAGAGACAGGCGGGTCGGCCGAACAGAGAGACAGGCGGGTCGGCCGAACAGAGAGACAGGCGGGTCGGCCGAACAGAGAGACAGGCGGGTCGGCCGAACAGAGAGACAGGCGGGTCGGCCGAACAGAGAGACAGGCGGGTCGGCCGAACAGAGAGACAGGCGGGTCGGCCGAACAGAGAGACAGGCGGGTCGGCCGAACAGAGAGACAGGCGGGTCGGCCGAACAGAGAGACAGGCGGGTCGGCCGAACAGAGACAGGCGGGTCGGCCGAACAGAGAGACAGGCGGGTCGGTCGACAGAGAGACAGGCGGGTCGGCCAACAGAGAGACAGGCGGGTCGGCCGAACAGAGAGACAGGCGGGTCGGCCGAACAGAGAGACAGGCGGGTCGGCCGAACAGAGAGACAGGCGGGTCGGCCGAACAGAGAGACAGGCGGGTCGGCCGAACAGAGAGACAGGCAGGTCGGCCGAACAGAGAGACAGGCGGCTCGGTCGAACAGAGAGACAGGCGGGTCGGTCGAACAGAGAGACAGGCGGGTCGGCCGAACAGAGAGACAGGCGGGTCGGTCGAACAGAGAGACAGGCGGGTCGGTCGAACAGAGAGACAGGCGGGTCGGTCGAACAGAGAGACAGGCGGGTCGGCCGAACAGAGAGACAGGCGGGTCGGCCGAACAGAGAGACAGGCGGGTCGGCCGAACAGAGAGACAGGCGGGTCGGCCGAACAGAGAGACAGGCGGGTCGGTCGAACAGAGAGACAGGCGGGTCGGCCGAACAGAGAGACAGGCGGGTCGGTCGAACAGAGACCATATTTATCCCTCCCTCTACAGGCTTAAACAACAGGTTAAACTTCACAAAGAATATGGTTGATGAACACTTGGTTGTGGGAAAATTAAGTCCAAAGCCCTTAATCAACACATGAAATCCTAGGGGTTTATGGAGGTGTCCTTTCTGTATGTTTGGTGTGTCCCACCTTTTCCTTCTCTGGTTTTCTTCTTGATGCTGAGGTCCGGCGATCCGTTGGACACAGCAGGCGGGTGGGTCTTTGGCTTCCTCCCCGCTACACAGACAAACAGACCAATAAAGTTATTCAAAAATCAATCAAATCAATTGACATGAGTCGAAGACGTGAACATTTCACATTGCGTGCAATCTCCCAATATACGGCGCTCTTTCTGTCTACAAGATACAGCAAGTCCTATTTAACATCCACATCCTGTCTACAAGATACAGCCAGTCCTATATACCATCAACATCCTGTCTACAAGATACAGCCAGTCCTATTTAACATCAACATCCTGTCTACAAGATACAGCCAGTCCTATATAACATCAACATCCTGTCTACAAGATACAGCCAGTCCTATTTAACATCAACATCCTGTCTACAAGATACAGTCAGTCCTATATACCATCAACATCCTGTCTACAAGATACAGCCAGTCCTATTTAACATCAACATCCTGTCTACAAGATACAGCCAGTCCTATATAACATCAACATCCTGTCTACAAGATACAGCCAGTCCTATTTAACATCAACATCCTGTCTACAAGATACAGCCAGTCCTATATAACATCAACATACTGTCTACAAGATACAGCCAGTCCTATTTAACATCAACATCCTGTCTACAAGATACAGCCAGTCCTATATAACATCAACATACTGTCTACAAGATACAGCCAGTCCTATTTAACATCAACATCCTGTCTACAAGATACAGCCAGTCCTATTTAACATCAACATCCTGTCTACAAGATACAGCCAGTCCTATATAACATCCACATCCTGTCTACAAGATACAGCCAGTCCTATTTAACATCAACATCCTGTCTACAAGATACAGCCAGTCCTATATAACATCCACATCCTGTCTACAAGATACAGCCAGTCCTATTTAACATCAACATCCTGTCTACAAGATACAGCCAGTCCTATATAACATCAACATCCTGTCTACAAGATACAGCCAGTCCTATATAACATCAACATCCTGTCTACAAGATACAGCCAGTCCTATATAACATCAACATCCTGTCTACAAGATACAGCCAGTCCTATTTAACATCAACATCCTGTCTACAAGATACAGCCAGTCCTATATACCATCAACATCCTGTCTACAAGATACAGCCAGTCCTATATACCATCAACATCCTGTCTACAAGATACAGCCAGTCCTATATAACATCAACATCCTGTCTACAAGATACAGCCAGTCCTATATAACATCAACATCCTGTCTACAAGATACAGCCAGTCCTATATAACATCAACATCCTGTCTACAAGATACAGCCTGTCCTATATACCATCAACATACTGTCTACAAGATACAGCCAGTCCTATATAACATCAACATACTGTCTACAAGATACAGCCAGTCCTATATAACATCAACATCCTGTCTACAAGATACAGCCAGTCCTATTTAACATCAACATCCTGTCTACAAGATACAGCCAGTCCTATTTAACATCAACATCCTGTCTACAAGATACAGCCAGTCCTATTTAACATCAACATCCTGTCTACAAGATACAGCCAGTCCTATATAACATCAACATCCTGTCTACAAGATACAGCCAGTCCTATATAACATCAACATACTGTCTACAAGATACAGCCAGTCCTATATAACATCAACATCCTGTCTACAAGATACAGCCAGTCCTATATAACATCAACATACTGTCTACAAGATACAGCCAGTCCTATTTAACATCAACATCCTGTCTACAAGATACAGCCAGTCCTATATAACATCAACATCCTGTCTACAAGATACAGCCAGTCTGACAAGTCAGTCCTATATAACATCAACATACTGTCTACAAGATACAGCCAGTCCTATATAACATCAACATCCTGTCTACAAGATACAGCCAGTCCTATTTAACATCAACATCCTGTCTACAAGATACAGCCAGTCCTATATAACATCAACATCCTGTCTACAAGATACAGCCAGTCCTATTTAACATCAACATCCTGTCTACAAGATACAGCCAGTCCTATATAACATCAACATACTGTCTACAAGATACAGCCAGTCCTATATAACATCAACATCCTGTCTACAAGATACAGCCAGTCCTATTTAACATCAACATCCTGTCTACAAGATACAGCCAGTCCTATATAACATCAACATCCTGTCTACAAGATACAGCCAGTCCTATATACCATCAACATACTGTCTACAAGATACAGCCAGTCCTATATAACATCAACATACTGTCTACAAGATACAGCCAGTCCTATATAACATCAACATCCTGTCTACAAGATACAGCCAGTCCTATATAACATCAACATCCTGTCTACAAGATACAGCCAGTCCTATTTAACATCAACATCCTGTCTACAAGATACAGCCAGTCTGACAAGTCAGTCCTCTTTACCATCAACATCCTGTCTACAAGATACAGCCAGTCTGACAAGTCAGTCCTCTTTACCATCAACATCCTGTCTACAAGATACAACCAGTCCTATTTAACATCAACATCCAGTCTACAAGATACAGCCAATCTGACAAGTTAGTCCTCCTTACCATCAACATCCTGTCTACAATATACAGCCAATCTGACAAGTCAGTCCTCTTTACCATCAACATCCTGTCTACAAGATACAGCCAGTCTGACAAGTCAGTCCTCTTTACCATCAACATCCTGTCTACAAGATACAGCCAGTCTGACAAGTCAGTCCTATTTAACATCATCTTTATAGTACCTTTATCATTAAAACCATTTAGGCTCTTGAGCATTACTTTGATGTCTTAATCAACAGCCAGTATCTCCAATCAACAGCCAGTATCTCCAATCAACAGCCAGTATCTCCAATCAACAGCCAGTATCTCCAATCAACAGCCAGTATCTCCAATCAACAGCCAGTATCTCCAATCAACAGCCAGTATCTCCAATCAACAGCCAGTATCTCCAATCAACAGCCAGTATCTCCAATCAACAGCCAGTATCTCCAATCAACAGCCAGTATCTCCAATCAACAGCCAGTATCTCCAAATCAACAGCCAGTATCTCCAATCAACAGCCAGTATCTTCAATCAACAGCCAGTATCTCCAATCAACAGCCAGTATCTCCAATCAACAGCCAGTATCTCCAATCAACAGCCAGTATCTCCAATCAACAGCCAGTATCTCCAATCAACAGCCAGTATCTTCAATCAACAGCCAGTATCTCCAAATCAACAGCCAGTATCTCCAATCAACAGCCAGTATCTCCAATCAACAGATAGTATCTCCAATCAACAGACAGTATCTTTGGGTAGTATTATGGAAAGTTTCTTGATTTCTCAGTGGATAGCCAGTATTCTATTCTGTCTTAGAGTCATCTTAACCTTCCTGACAGGTTGGTGGTCAGGCTCTGGTTCCTCTAGGAGGGTGACCTCCGTGTCCTCATCACTAACCTTTCTGACAGGTTGGTGGTCAGGTTCCTCTAGGAGGGTGACCATGTCCTCATCACTAACCTTTCTGATAGGTTGGTGGTCAGGCTCTGGTTCCTCTAGGAAGGTGACCTCCGTGTCCTCATCACTAACCTTTCTGATAGGTTGGTGGTCAGGCTCTGGTTCCTCTAGGAGGGTGACCTCCGTGTCCTCATCACTAACCTTTCTTCTTCCTGACAGGTTGGTGGTCAGGCTCTGACTCGTCTGGTTCCTCTATGAGGGTGACCTCCATGTCCTCGTCCATACAGTCTTCCGTAGACACCTCCACCACCGTCTCGGTCATCACGTCTGGACGCATCGCCGCGTGGATGAAGTCTGGGGTGGCCCCACACCCTGCCGGGATGAACACATCTAGTGGGACAAGGGGGAAAACGTTTAGGAGAGAGGAACGGTGTGTGTGTTCTGGTGGATGTGACGTTGTGTGATCACCAACATTCGTACGAAATCATCTGAGATCTACGACATCAATAATGTCTCTCTGTTCTTGTCTCTCGGCTGCTTATGGATGGAATATGTCATGGTGAATACCTGGGCTGCGGTCTCAATAATGTCTCTCTGTTCTTGTCTCTCGGCTGCTTATGGATGGAATATGTCATGGTGAATACCTGGGCTGCGGTCTCAATAATGTCTCTCTGTTCTTGTCTCTCGGCTGCTTATGGATGGAATATGTCACGGTGAATACCTGGGCTGCGGTCTCAATAATGTCTCTCTGTTCTTGTCTCTCGGCGGCTTATAGATGGAATATGTCATGGTGAATACCTGGGCTGCGGTCTCAATAATGTCTCTCTGTTCTTGTCTCTCGGCTGCTTATGGATGGAATATGTCATGGTGAATACCTGGGCTGCGGTCTCAATAATGTCTCTCTGTTCTTGTCTCTCGGCTGCTTATGGATGGACTATGTCATGGTGAATACCTGGGCTGCTGCTTATAGATGGACTATGTCATGGTGAATACCTGGGCTGCGGTCTCAATAATGTCTCTCTGTTCTTGTCTCTCGGCTGCTTATGGATGGAATATGTCATGGTGAATACCTGGGCTGCAGTCTCAATAATGTCTCTCTGTTCTGGTCTCTCGGCTGCTTATAGATGGACTATGTCATGGTGAATACCTGGGCTGCGGTCTCCTCTCAGGCTGGTAACAGAGTCCATGTGCAGCAGAGCCTCGGCAGCCTCGATGGTCTTATCAGAACAGTAGATACTGGTGCCAGACTGTTGGTAATGGACGGACGCCTCCACTGAAACACAGAAAACACACATTAGTGAAGGTGAAAAGCACCGCTGCAGGTCTGTACAGCCGCTGTAGACATTTCATCACTTGTACAGTACAGAGAGGGGTTCTGATGCATCCTACTGGAAATAAAAGGTGTGTTTGGTTACCTCAAGACTGTTACCTCGGTTTGGTTTTTATTGTGAAAACACCACTAACGGTTTACTACCAAACTAAAAGGCTGAGACACCTCAAATGGCTTGTTTACTACAACCTCACACAGGACTTCTAAAGTCTGTCAAAGCTGACATCGTCTCTCTGGCGCCCCCTAGCAACCGTTCAGTCTCCAGTTACTATGGCCTAACTGATGTAGGATCAGCTGCAAATAAAAGTATTTCTTTACCACTATGACCTACAGTGTCAGACTGACCTTACAATAGATGTTACAGAGCATCAAGTAACTAACTAACCATAACTAACTAACCACAACTAACTAACCACAACTAACTAACCACAACTAACTAACCACAACTAACTAACCACAACTAACTAACCACAACTAACTAACCATAACTAACTAACCATAACTAACTAACCATAACGAACTAACCATAACGAACTAACCATAACGAACTAACCATAACGAACTAACCATAACGAACTAACCATAACGAACTAACCATAACAAACTAACCATAACGAACTAACCATAACTAACTAACCATAACTAACTAACCATAACTAACTAACCATAACGAACTAACCATAACGAACTAACCATAACTAACTAACCATAACTAACTAACCATAACTAACTAACCATAACTAACTAACTAACCATATAATAAGTATTGGTTAGAAGTCATGGTTTCCTCCTTTCCTTTGGGCCCTGAGGTTTTTCCCTTATAAAATGACCCAATCTGTTTTCCTCATTACGGTCAGTCTACAACAGGGGGTCTAGAGGGTTTCCTTGTGCTCCTCTGGTAAATCATTTGGGCCAGGAATTATTTCACAAACAAAAGGAGACAAGGAAAAATTATGCAATTTATTAGTATGGGGTATGCAGTCATTCTGAGGAACTAGGAGACAGACTAAGCCCAGGGATTCCATTTACAGTACACTACTTTTGACCAGAGCGCTCTGGGCCCTGGTCAAAAGTAGTGCACTGTATAGTGGATAGGGTGCCATTTGGGACCAAACCCAGGGCACCTGTTGTTGTCCCTCTCTGGGAAGCACGTATCTGGTTACCATCACCCCTGCCCATGTTTGGCTACGAGGCAGGCACAGGTTAGGGGAGAGGGGTTATATTTAGGAAGAGTGCCTGCCCCCCCCCCCCCCCCCCCCAATCCCTCTCATTCAGACCCTGACACACACACTACCCGTCGTCCCAAGCGCAAACAAACTGTAGCCCCCCCCCCCCCCCCCCCCCCCACACACACACATAAACAAGCAGAACTACTATAGGCACCTGATAGGCCGAGCTGCCGTTGAAACCAGGCAGGACTACCTAAATAAACCCACCATAGACCATAACATAGACTGGGCACTGGATACTTTGACAGATAGGCTAGAAATAAACACAGACATTTGACATACATACTAAGATGCATTTATCTGTAAGCACATTATACATACGGGTTTAACTGTAAAGGTGTTAACACTTAAAAAATATAAAAAAAGTTAACATTTAACTGTAAAAGTGAAATAAAATGTTATGCATTTTCATATTTCTAGGGATTCGTTCAACAGTGAGTGTTTGGTTAATAAGCGAGGTTGGTTATCCGAATATTTGGTTGGGCACGGACTCGGGTTGAAATAGTACTGCTGCACTACCTTATTCAGTCATTGTATTTAAGAAAATGAATTAACATCTGTAAAAAGCAATTGAGGCTAAAAGTCAGCATATTTCAAAAGTACAAAATGCGTGTGAATAAATATGATTCTCATCATTACTTCTCGACAAGAAAGAAAGAAAAAGCTGGTACTATTTGACCGAGCCAATAATAGCAAGTCCGACACAAAGTAGTGCAGTCCCCTATGACTTCCGTGTTTACACTCGCGTAGCCTTTCCCTCCAGTTCTCTTCGAAGACGGTGAAGACGGTCTCCATGCCCACGTCACTCACTCCCCGCCCCGGACACCATTGGATAAGTCAGTCATCTACGCCCACCCGTCTAGCAGCGCTCATTGGCTGGTGGGAGGATTTCGAACGCCTCACGAGCGCCGTTGGTCAAATGGACCTGTCAATCAAGCCAACAACCCGCCTAGATGCATAACAATGCTTCCGCCATCGAAATTATCCAAAAATATTTTTAAATGTATCGTTAAATCAAGGAAGAAAATGTAACACTCTAGCCAATGCAAAAAATAATAACCTTTTGTAAGGCGAACTGAACTTAAACGAGACACGATTTTCACTTAAAAATCGCTAGCGAGTGAACGCAAAAGCCAGCATTGAGTGCACCGTTAGCAGCCACACACTTCACGGGATAAACCACTGGGCCCACACTTAGATAACGGTCCGAATCTGACTCAGAAAAACGGTACATGGCTGAAAATGGATGGGGGGTTGGGGGGGGGAGTCACAAAATGACTAGAATACAGCTTTGAACTAAATGTTTACACTCACTTCCGTGTCATTCAATGTTTGAACAAACTGGCTGTATGTGTTATTCAACAAGGATATTTCGATAGACTATATTTCAATACAGGGATAAAATCACAACATAACTTATTCAATATAGGTAGATCATATAAAACAGATTGTGTATTTAAAGCCACGATAAACGCGGAATAAACATAAATCCACATGCCCTTCCGACTCAGACAGCGTGGCAAAGACGTAGGAAAGACAACACATCTACAACACTTCCTGGTTTCAGCGGGGGCTCCCTCTCTGCCAGAATAACCAGTTATTATGATACACATGGACGAATAAACTATAAATCACGATATGCACGCGCTGCTACGTGCAGATTGCGGTCTAATCCTCCGGTGCTCAAATCCAAACGGTAATTTTAAACATTTTAAGAACGACTGAAGAAAAGCGGACATCGCCATGCAGGTTACTAAGCAAGGTGATCACTTCCTGCTTTGCCCTCCATTATTTCACGAAACTACTTAACGGATATGGGGGCGCAGCGGTCGCTAAAATAAACACATAACGTGTTAACAAACGGTCGCCGGTAGAACGAGTTCTAAATAAATTCCGTTACCTGCTCTGATGAGCAGATCGAGTTGGTTAGCGGGCCCCTCATGAAGTGAAGTCGCCATGTTCTTCCCGTGTTGCAGATTCGTATTGACTTCACACTGAAATGCAAAGGCAGCCAAAAGCTCAGATCACTCCGCCGCCAGAGGAAATCTCAAATTCATCCAGACCGCTTCACAACCCCCACACCGCGGCAGACGGGTGTCCTTCCGCGCTAAACACAGGAAATCCTCCGCTCTCTCTTGAGCTCTTGCCAAAGATGGTGGATACATTTAGATGTCCCACTCAGGCCGTTAACCATGGTTTAAAGTTCCTGTCTGCTTAAGGGGTGGCTCTCCCATAGGCACCAATAAATTAGCAGCTGGGTCTGATTCGCTTAGGTCTGATTCACTGTTTATGAAGGAGAAAAAAAAGGAGCGAGTGAGATGTCTCGCTTTCTTTTCCATCTCTGCTCTTGCATCGATCGAACGTCAACCAAAGCAGCAAAAAAGGACAATTCCCCCATAATAGGCCCGTGCATTCAACATTTAAAAAAAAAGCATAACAGAGCATTTTAAGACACCATTAATATAATGTATGTATTGCATTCCTAACAAGGAACATTCAACGCAAGGAATAAAGATTTTAAGAGCATATAAACGTGTTTTCATTGAAACAGTCTGCTGAGGTACCGAGTGCAGAAATGTTTAGATGGATGCCAGAGCATGTAGGTACTTAGGTCATCATCCACTTTAATGGGTTAAGTTTTCTGACTGGAGTCTCACACCAAGTCTACGCCCCCAGACAGCACTCAGCGACTCGCACAACAAGTCATCGTGTCAGCAACCAATGACGGAATTTTAAAAAAAAGGGAAGAAAAACAAGGAGTTAAAAAAATAAGAATAAGTTTAGGATGGTACAGTAGAGGTTGGCTCCTTTAGAAACGTTCAGGGAAGGAGAACACACCTTTGTCTGTCTGCTTACTTGGCTGGACCACACTCCTTCCCAAAGAGAACACACCGTTGTCTGTCTGCTTACTTGGCTGGACCACACTCCTTCCCAAAGAGAACACACCGTTGTCTGTCTGCTTACTTGGCTGGACCACACTCCTTCCCAAAGAGAACACACCGTTGTCTGTCTGCTTACTTGGCTGGACCACACTCCTTCCCAAAGAGAACACACCGTTGTCTGTCTGCTTACTTGGCTGGACCACACTCCTTCCCAAAGAGAACACACCGTTGTCTGTCTGCTTACTTGGCTGTACCACACCCCTTTCCAAAGAGAAGACTTCAAAAAGAATGAAATAAATACCGAACTTTTTACTTAAATGCTTTTGGTTTGTTGTGTTTTCCCTCCACCGTGTCCAACTAACTACAGGCTATAAACTGTTTGCCTAAATCAACCAATCAAATGTATTTATAAAGCCCTTATTACATCAGCTGATGTCTCAAAGTGCTGTACAGAAACCCAGCCTAAAACCCCAAACAGCAAGCAATGCAGGTGTAGAAGCACGGTGGCTAGGAAAAACTCCCTAGAAAGGCCAAAACCTAGGAAGAAACCTAGAGAGGAACCAGGCTCTGAGGGGTGGCCAGTCTTCTTCTGGCTGTGCCGGGTGGAGATTATAACAGAACATGGCCAAGATGTTCAAAATGTTCATAGATGACCAGCATGGTCAAATAATAATAATCACAGTGGAATCACAACAGCAATCAACTCATGTTTACAACTTCCAAACAGTACACTTGTGGACTTTTTAATGTACTACAGTGGACGGCCACAAGAGGGCGATGTCTACTGGCAGACAGGCCTTACATATCCGCTTGCTGAGTTTCCTAGCAACCACAGCAAAGCTGTGAGTGACTGTAGTACTGTGGATGAAGGTGTGGAAACTAATGTACATCTCCCCAAATGAAAATAACATCTGTAAACTGGTGTGGGGTGTGTATGTCAAGTGAATGTAAAAATCAAAGTGTAATACTTCACCATCCCCCTCTTAACACTTCGCTTTATTATCAACAACTAGTGCCAAAGCTGAAAGCTGTCCCACTTCTACTCTTATTTTACTGTGTGTGTATTCAGGTTGTATATAAAAAGGTGTGTGTGTGTGTGTGTACGTCAAAAGTTTGGACACACCTACTCATTCAAGGGGTTTCTCTTTATTTTTTACATTGTATAATAATAGTGAAGACATCAAAACTATGAAATAACACATTTCAAAGTCATGCAATAACTGAAAAAGAGTAAAAACAAATCAAAATATATGAGATTGTTCAAAGTAGCCACCCTTTGCCTTGATGACAGCTGTGCACACTCTGTTTAACACTTGTTTGGTTACTACATGATTCCATATGTGTTATTACATAGTTGTGACGTCTTCACTATTATTCTACAATGTAGATGATAGTACAAATAAAGAAACACGAGCAGGTGTGTCCAAACGTTTGACTGGTACTGAATGTATATACCACTAGTGTATTCAGGTTGGGTAGGAAGATGGTAGATGGTATATGATATATGTAGACCTAGGCCTGTGTGTACATCCCACCCCGGTCTCTCACCTGTCTCCACCACCTCAGTCTCCACCTCCTGTTCTTCCCCCACGTCCTGTATCAGGTAGGTCCCGTCTTCGTAGACCAGAACCTGGGCAGAGAAATACTGCTCCAGCCCCCTGCCTGGGACCTCCTCCACGATCACTGCTGGGTTCTCCTCTTCATCCAGGTCCTCGTCTGTCTCTTCTTCCATCACGTCTCCCTCCACCTCTACCTCCACCTCCACTTCACCGTCTCCCTCCTCACACTCTCCCTCCTGGAGAACAGGGGTGAGGGAGTAGGACAAAGAGGAACAGAGATGGAGAGAGGGACGAGGATAGAAAAACAGAAGGGGAGAAGGGGAGCTTGGTTAAGAAGACAGAACCTCCCAAACAGAGCACTTTCTCTACTGTTATACAGTCCTTAAAGTATAGGAGGCGTGTAAAGGAAGCGTAGGTAAAATTATGTACCGCAGCCCTGATCACGTCCTTTCATAAAAGCAAGGAAACAAGGAAAGGAAGCCAGTGAGTGTGAATATTGGAGCGCAGCACCTATCTAGTCCTGTCTTTAAGGAAAGGAGACATGTAAAGGAAGCCAGCCTAAGTCCTAGGTGATTTCACTGCTCATAATTCAACATTACATTTGAGTCATTAAGCAGATGCTCTTATCCAGAGAGACTTACAGTTAGTGAATTCATCTTCAGATAGCTAGGTGGGACAACCACATCTCAGTCATAGTGAATTCATCTTCAGATAGCTAGGTGAAACAACCACATCTGTCATAGTTAGTGAATTCATCTTCAGATAGCTAGGTGGGACAACCACATCTCAGTCATAGTGAATTCATCTTCAGATAGCTAGGTGGGACAACCACATCTCAGTCATAGTTAGTGAATTCATCTTCAGATAGCTAGGTGGGACAACCACATCTCAGTCATAGTGAATTCATCTTCAGATAGCTAGGTGGGACAACCACATCTCAGTCATAGTGAATTCATCTTCAGATAGCTAGGTGGGACAACCACATCTCAGTCATAGTTAGTGAATTCATCTTCAGATAGCTAGGTGGGACAACCACATCTCAGTCATAGTGAATTCATCTTCAGATAGCTAGGTGAAACAACCACATCTGTCATAGTTAGTGAATTCATCTTCAGATAGCTAGGTGGGACAACCACATCTCAGTCATAGTGAATTCATCTTCAGATAGCTAGGTGGGACAACCACATCTCAGTCATAGTGAATTCATCTTCAGATAGCTAGGTGGGACAACCACATCTCAGTCATAGTGAATTCATCTTCAGATAGCTAGGTGAAACAACCACATCTCAGTCATAGTGAATTCATCTTCAGATAGCTAGGTGGGACAACCACATCTCAGTCATAGTGAATTCATCTTCAGATAGCTAGGTGGGACAACCACATCTCAGTCATAGTGAATTCATCTTCAGATAGCTAGGTGGGACAACCACATCTCAGTCATAGTGAATTTATCTTCAGATAGCTAGGTGGGACAACCACATCTCAGTCATAGTTAGTGAATTCATCTTCAGATAGCTAGGTGGGACAACCACATCTCAGTCATAGTGAATTCATCTTCAGATAGCTAGGTGGGACAACAACATCTCAGTCATAGTGAATTCATCTTCAGATAGCTAGGTGAAACAACCACATCTCAGTCATAGTGAATTCATCTTCAGATAGCTAGGTGGGACAACCACATCTCAGTCATAGTTAGTGAATTCATCTTCAGATAGCTAGGTGGGACAACCACATCTCAGTCAAAGTGAATTTATCTTCAGATAGCTAGGTGGGACAACCACATCTCAGTCATAGTTAGTGAATTCATCTTCAGATAGCTAGGTGGGACAACCACATCTCAGTCATAGTGAATTCATCTTCAGATAGCTAGGTGGGACAACCACATCTCAGTCATAGTTAGTGAATTCATCTTCAGATAGCTAGGTGGGACAACCACATCTCAGTCATAGTTAGTGAATTCATCTTCAGATAGCTAGGTGAAACAACCACATCTCAGTCATAGTGAATTCATCTTCAGATAGCTAGGTGGGACAACCACATCTCAGTCATAGTTAGTGAATACATCTTCAGATAGCTAGGTGGGACAACCACATCTCAGTCATAGTGAATTCATCTTCAGATAGCTAGGTGGGACACCCACCTCTCAGTCATAGTTAGTGAATTCATCTTCAGATAGCTAGGTGGGACAACCACATCTCAGTCATAGTGAATTCATCTTCAGATAGCTAGGTGGGACAACCACATCTCAGTCATAGTGAATTCATCTTCAGATAGCTAGGTGAAACAACCACATCTCAGTCATAGTGAATTCATCTTCAGATAGCTAGGTGGGACACCCACCTCTCAGTCATAGTTAGTGAATTCATCTTCAGATAGCTAGGTGGGACACCCACCTCTCAGTCATAGCTAGTGAATTCATCTTCAGATAGCTAGGTGGGACACCCACCTCTCAGTCATAGTGAATTCATCTTCAGATAGCTAGGTGGGACAACCACATCTCTGTCATAGTTAGTGAATTAATCTTCAGATAGCTAGGTGGGACAACCACATCTCAGTCATAGTGAATTCATCTTCAGATAGCTAGGTGGGACAACCACATCTCAGTCATAGTGAATTCATCTTCAGATAGCTAGGTGAAACAACCACATCTCAGTCATAGTGAATTCATCTTCAGATAGCTAGGTGGGACAACCACATCTCAGTCATAGTGAATTCATCTTCAGATAGCTAGGTGGGACAACCACATCTCAGTCATAGTGAATTCATCTTCAGATAGCTAGGTGAAACAACCACATCTCAGTCATAGTGAATTAATCTTCAGATAGCTAGGTGGGACAACCACATCTCAGTCATAGTGAATTCATCTTCAGATAGCTAGGTGGGACAACCACATCTCAGTCATAGTGAATTCATCTTCAGATAGCTAGGTGAAACAACCACATCTCAGTCATAGTGAATTCATCTTCAGATAGCTAGGTGGGACAACCACATCTCTGTCATAGTTAGTGAATTAATCTTCAGATAGCTAGGTGGGACAACCACATCTCAGTCATAGTGAATTCATCTTCAGATAGCTAGGTGGGACACCCACCTCTCAGTCATAGTGAATTCATCTTCAGATAGCTAGGTGGGACAACCACATCTCTGTCATAGTTAGTGAATTAATCTTCAGATAGCTAGGTGAAACAACCACATCTCAGTCATAGTGAATTCATCTTCAGATAGCTAGGTGAAACAACCACATCTCAGTCATAGTGAATTCATCTTCAGATAGCTAGGTGAAACAACCACATCTCAGTCATAGTGAATTCATCTTCAGATAGCTAGGTGGGACAACCACATCTCAGTCATAGTGAATTCATCTTCAGATAGCTAGGTGGGACACCCACCTCTCAGTCATAGTTAGTGAATTCATCTTCAGATAGCTAGGTGGGACAACCACATCTCAGTCATAGTTAGTGAATTAATCTTCAGATAGCTAGGTGGGACAACCACATCTCAGTCATAGTGAATTCATCTTCAGATAGCTAGGTGGGACACCCACCTCTCAGTCATAGTTAGTGAATTCATCTTCAGATAGCTAGGTGGGACAACCACATCTCAGTCATAGTTAGTGAATTAATCTTCAGATAGCTAGGTGGGACACCCACATCTCAGTCATAGTGAATTCATCTTCAGATAGCTAGGTGGGACAACCACATCTCAGTCATAGTGAATTCATCTTCAGATAGCTAGGTGGGACAACCACATCTCAGTCATAGTGAATTCATCTTCAGATAGCTAGGTGAAACAACCACATCTCAGTCATAGTTAGTGAATTCATCTTCAGATAGCTAGGTGGGACAACCACATCTCAGTCATAGTGAATTCATCTTCAGATAGCTAGGTGAAACAACCACATCTCAGTCATAGTGAATTCATCTTCAGATAGCTAGGTGGGACACCCACCTCTCAGTCATAGTTAGTGAATTCATCTTCAGATAGCTAGGTGGGACAACCACATCTCAGTCATAGTGAATTCATCTTCAGATAGCTAGGTGGGACACCCACCTCTCAGTCATAGTTAGTGAATTCATCTTCAGATAGCTAGGTGGGACAACCACATCTCAGTCATAGTGAATTAATCTTCAGATAGCTAGGTGGGACAACCACATCTCAGTCATAGTGAATTCATCTTCAGATAGCTAGGTGGGACACCCACCTCTCAGTCATAGTGAATTCATCTTCAGATAGCTAGGTGGGACAACCACATCTCAGTCATAGTGAATTCATCTTCAGATAGCTAGGTGGGACAACCACATCTCAGTCATAGTTAGTGAATTCATCTTCAGATAGCTAGGTGGGACAACCACATCTCAGTCATAGTTAGTGAATTCATCTTCAGATAGCTAGGTGGGACAACCACATATCAGTCATAGTTAGTGAATTCATCTTCAGATAGCTAGGTGAAACAACCACATCTCAGTCATAGTTAGTGAATTCATCTTCAGATAGCTAGGTGAAACAACCACATCTCAGTCATAGTGAATTCATCTTCAGATAGCTAGGTGGGACAACCACATCTCAGTCATAGTGAATTCATCTTCAGATAGCTAGGTGGGACACCCACCTCTCAGTCATAGTGAATTCATCTTCAGATAGCTAGGTGGGACAACCACATCTCAGTCATAGTGAATTCATCTTCAGATAGCTAGGTGGGACAACCACATCTCAGTCATAGTGAATTCATCTTCAGATAGCTAGGTGGGACACCCACCTCTCAGTCATAGTCGGTACATTTTTCCTCATTAAAGTAGTTATCAGCAAAGTCAAGTGTGAGTGTTAGTTCAGTAAAGGTGTTTGTTACTCAGTCCAACCCTCTCACCACTCACCTGATGAGGGTCCTCCACGGCGGTCATATACTCCACCACCGCCCCTCCACTGTCAACGAGCACCACCGAGGTCATGACGCATGCCCCTCCAGGCTAGATCCAGCCCTACTCACTGCTGCCTCCTGGCCCCACCTCGCTCTGCTGCCCCACGCTGGTGGCGTCTGGTACTGCAGCCAGGCCACAGCTCAGACCACTGAGGAAGAGACAGAAGAAAAGTTATTTAAACTTTATAAAGCCAGTCGTTGAGAGCCTAAGAGAGCCTGGACAGGCCTACATGATGGTAAGAGAGCCCTGGACAGGCCTACATGATGGTAAAAGAGCCCTGGACAGGCCTACATGATGGTAAGAGAGCCCGGACAGGCCTACATGATGGTAAGAGAGCCCGGACAGGCCTACATGATGGTAAGAGAGCCCGGACAGGCCTACATGATGGTAAGAGAGCCCGGGCAGGCCTACATGATGGTAAGAGAGCCCTGGACAGGCCTACATGATGGTAAGAGAGCCCTGGACAGGCCTACATGATGGTAAGAGAGCCTGGACAGGCCTACATGATGGTAAGAGAGCCTGGACAGGCCTACATGATGGTCTAGAGAAACATCTAGTTGCTACTCTCTTCCCATCTGAGCCACTGAGCCAGTACCAGGTTTCATACCTCTAAGGGCCTGTTCCCTCTCCCTTCTTCATATGGCTAAGGGCCAATGGTTGCTAAGGGCACAAGGCCCTCGTTTCCTGCTCAAAGGAAGAATGATTGGACTTTGAGAGGAGGAAATACGGACCGGACACACATTCCCTCCTACACACACTACAACATCACTTGATCACACACACACTACACATTTTCTTTAATTATTTTACCTTTATTTAACTAGGCAAGTCAGTTAAGAACACATTCTTATTTACAGTGACAGCCTAGGAACAGTGGGTTAACTGCCTGTTCAGGGGCAGAACGACAGATTTGTACCTTGTCAGCTCGGGGATTCGAACTTGCAACATTTAGGTTACGAGCCTGTTACGGATACAGGTATCCTGTGTCTGTGTGTATCCTGTGTGTGTTTCTTTTCTCTCCTTCTCCCCTCACAGGTGAAAATCATTACTCCCCAATCAGTCAACAATCAACCCATCGATCAGAAGACACACCTCCTCCTGTTTCCTACCCAATCACAGTTCCTTTCCCTTGGTTTAAAAACCCCATCAGTTGTTTGCTCTAGAGCTCAATCTCTCTGTAAATGCCATGTAATGTAGATCGCTCTGTTTCACTCTCTCTTTGTGTCTTAACCTATCCTTTTGTTTGAGCACCTCCATAGCACTTTGTCCTCATCTGTGAGTATTGTTTTTGGTTATGGTGTTTGTATTTGATTGCTGGTGGGAAAAGGGGAAACCAAGACAAGTCGCCCATGGGCATACACTACCCGTAGGTAAACTTTGTTAAATACACTAGTTAGAACTGGGCGGACCACCCACTGTATTTTTGGTTAGTTAGTTAGCTGTTGTTAAAGTAGGCTAGTCTAGCTTAAGGGTGTTTTAGTATACTTATTGTTTCTTTCCTTGGGTCCAGCTCAGCCCCTTTTCCTGCTCCCCCCATTACCGTGTGTTTATAAATAAACCTTGAGTTTGACGGTAGATTTCAGTTGTCCTGGTTATTTCGTTCACACTTTTACTTTGTCACAATTATAATTTGCATGAGTTATGTTACGGGTCTCATTACCATCCCCCCCTAGACTGTCGGGCCAAAAGGGATTCGTAACAGAGCCCAACGCTCTAACCACTAGGCTACCCTGCCGCCCCATTTCCCACACACCTTTCACTTTCTCTCCCACACACAGCAGAGCTGTAGGAGGCAGATCATTGACAAAACTTAACGACTGTTCCCTCCTCCTCTGATACAGGACAGGTCAATACCAAAACATAATGACTGT
Source organism: Oncorhynchus mykiss (assembly GCF_013265735.2). Taxonomy (NCBI): domain Eukaryota; kingdom Metazoa; phylum Chordata; class Actinopteri; order Salmoniformes; family Salmonidae; genus Oncorhynchus; species Oncorhynchus mykiss. The sequence goes on from NW_023493658.1 coordinate 321,710, forward strand.
TCCCTCCTCTGATACAGGACAGGTCAATACCAAAACATAATGACTGTTCCCTCTGATACAGGACAGGTCAATACCAAAACATAATGACTGTTCCCTCTGATACAGGACAGGTCAATACCAAAACATAATGACTGTTCCCTCTGATACAGGACAGGTCAATACCAAGACATAATGACTGTTCCCTCTGATACAGGACAGGTCAATACCAAAACATAATGACTGTTCCCTCTGATACAGGACAGGTCAATACCAAAACATAATGACTGTTCCCTCCTCCTCTGATACAGGACAGGTCAATACCAAAACATAATGACTGTTCCCTCCTCTGATACAGGACAGGTCAATACCAAAACATAATGACTGTTCCCTCTGATACAGGACAGGTCAATACCAAAACATAATGACTGTTCCCTCCTCTGATACAGGACAGGTCAATACCAAAACATAATGACTGTTCCCTCCTCTGATACAGGACAGGTCAATACCAAAACATAATGACTGTTCCCTCCTCTGATACAGGACAGGTCAATACCAAAACATAATGACTGTTCCCTCCTCCGATTGACACAGGACAGGTCAATACCAAGACATAATGACTGTTCCCTCCTCTGATACAGGACAGGTCAATACCAAAACATAATGACTGTTCCCTCTGATACAGGACAGGTCAATACCAAAACATAATGACTGTTCCCTCTGATACAGGACAGGTCAATACCAAGACATAATGACTGTTCCCTCCTGATACAGGACAGGTCAATACCAAAACATAATGACTGTTCCCTCCTCTGATACAGGACAGGTCAATACCAAGACATAATGACTGTTCCCTCCTCTGATACAGGACAGGTCAATACCAAAACATAATGACTGTTCCCTCTGATACAGGACAGGTCAATACCAAGACATAATGACTGTTCCCTCTGATACAGGACAGGTCAATACCAAAACATAATGACTGTTCCCTCTGATACAGGACAGGTCAATACCAAGACATAATGACTGTTCCCTCTGATACAGGACAGGTCAATACCAAGACATAATGACTGTTCCCTCCTCTGATACAGGACAGGTCAATACCAAAACATAATGACTGTTCCCTCTGATACAGGACAGGTCAATACCAAAACATAATTACTGTTCCCTCCTCTGATACAGGACAGGTCAATACCAAAACATAATGACTGTTCCCTCTGATACAGGACAGGTCAATACCAAAACATAATGACTGTTCCCTCTGATACAGGACAGGTCAATACCAAAACATAATTACTGTTCCCTCTGTTTGATACAGGACAGGTCAATACCAAGACATAATGACTGTTCCCTCCTCTGATACAGGACAGGTCAATACCAAAACATAATGACTGTTCCCTCTGATACAGGACAGGTCAATACCAAAACATAATGACTGTTCCCTCCTCTGATACAGGACAGGTCAATACCAAGACATAATGACTGTTCCCTCCTCTGATACAGGACAGGTCAATACCAAAACATAACGACTGTTCCCTCTGATACAGGACAGGTCAATACCAAGACATAATGACTGTTCCCTCTGATACAGGACAGGTCAATACCAAGACATAATGACTGTTCCCTCTGATACAGGACAGGTCAATACCAAAACATAATGACTGTTCCCTCTGATACAGGACAGGTCAATACCAAGACATAATGACTGTTCCCTCTGATACAGGACAGGTCAATACCAAAACATAATGACTGTTCCCTCCTCCTCTGATACAGGACAGGTCAATACCAAAACATGACTGTTCTCTCTGATACAGGACAGGTCAATACCAAAACATAATGACTGTTCCCTCCTCCTCTGATACAGGACAGGTCAATACCACAACATAATGACTGTTCCCTCTGATACAGGACAGGTCAATACCAAAACATAATGACTGTTCCCTCTGATACAGGACAGGTCAATACCAAAACATAATGACTGTTCCCTCTGATACAGGACAGGTCAATACCAAAACATAATGACTGTTCCCTCCTCTGATACAGGACAGGTCGATACCAAAACATAATGACTGTTCCCTCTGTTTGACACAGGACAGGTCAATACCAAAACATAATGACTGTTCCCTCCTGATACAGGACAGGTCGATACCAAAACATAATGACTGTTCCCTCTGTTTGACACAGGACAGGTCAATACCAAAACATAATGACTGTTCCCTCTGTTTGATACAGGACAGGTCAATACCAAAACATAATGACTGTTCCCTCTGTTTGATACAGGACAGGTCAATACCAAAACATAATGACTGTTCCCTCTGTTTGATACAGGACAGGTCAATACCAAAACATAATGACTGTTCCCTCCTCTGATACAGGACAGGTCGATACCAAAACATAATGACTGTTCCCTCCTCTGATACAGGACAGGTCAATACCAAAACATAATGACTGTTCCCTCTGATACAGGACAGGTCAATACCAAAACATAATGACTGTTCCCTCCTCTGATACAGGACAGGTCAATACCAAAACATAATGACTGTTCCCTCCTCTGATACAGGACAGGTCAATACCAAAACATAATGACTGTTCCCTCTGATACAGGACAGGTCAATACCAAAACATAATGACTGTTCCCTCCTCTGATACAGGACAGGTCAATACCAAAACATAATGACTGTTCCCTCCTCTGATACAGGACAGGTCAATACCACAACATAATGACTGTTCCCTCTGATACAGGACAGGTCAATACCAAAACATAATGACTGTTCCCTCCTCTGATACAGGACAGGTCAATACCAAAACATAATGACTGTTCCCTCTGATACAGGACAGGTCAATACCACAACATAATGACTGTTCCCTCTGATACAGGACAGGTCAATACCAAAACATAATGACTGTTCCCTCTGATACAGGACAGGTCAATACCAAAACATAATGACTGTTCCCTCTGATACAGGACAGGTCAATACCAAAACATAATGACTGTTCCCTCTGATACAGGACAGGTCAATACCAAAACATAATGACTGTTCCCTCTGATACAGGACAGGTCAATACCAAAACATAATGACTGTTCCCTCTGATACAGGACAGGTCAATACCAAAACATAACGACTGTTCCCTCCTCTCATACAGGACAGGTCAATACCAAAACATAACGACTGTTCCTTCTGATACAGGACAGGTCAATACCAAAACATAATGACTGTTCCCTCTGATACAGGACAGGTCAATACCAAAACATAATGACTGTTCCCTCTGATACAGGACAGGTCAATACCAAAACATAATGACTGTTCCCTCTGATACAGGACAGGTCAATACCAAAACATAATGACTGTTCCCTCTGATACAGGACAGGTCAATACCAAAACATAACGACTGTTCCCTCCTCTCATACAGGACAGGTCAATACCAAAACATAATGACTGTTCCCTCCTCTGATACAGGACAGGTCAATACCAAAACATAATGACTGTTCCCTCTGATACAGGACAGGTCAATACCAAAACATAATGACTGTTCCCTCTGTTTGATACAGGACAGGTCAATACCAAAACATAACAACTGTTCCCTCCTCCTCTGATACTGGACAGGTCAATACCAAAACATAACGACTGTTCCCTCCTCTGATACAGGACAGGTCAATACCAAAACATAATGACTGTTCCCTCCTCTGATACAGGACAGGTCAATACCAAAACATAATGACTGTTCCCTCTGATACAGGACAGGTCAATACCAAAACATAATGACTGTTCCCTCCTCTGATACAGGACAGGTCAATACCAAAACATAATGACTGTTCCCTCTGATACAGGACAGGTCAATACCAAAACATAATGACTGTTCCCTCTGATACAGGACAGGTCAATACCAAAACATAATGACTGTTCCCTCTGATACAGGACAGGTCAATACCAAAACATAATGACTGTTCCCTCCTCTGATACAGGACAGGTCAATACCAAGACATAATGACTGTTCCCTCCTCTGATACAGGACAGGTCAATACCAAGACATAATGACTGTTCCCTCCTCTGATACAGGACAGGTCAATACCAAAACATAACGACTGTTCCCTCCTCCTCTGATACAGGACAGGTCAATACCAAAACATAACGACTGTTCCCTCTGATACAGGACAGGTCAATACCAAGACATAACGACTGTTCCCTCCTCCTCTGATACAGGACAGGTCAATACCAAAACTTAACGACTGTTCCCTCCTCCTCTGATACAGGACAGGTCAATACCAAAACATAACGACTGTTCCCTCTGATACAGGACAGGTCAATACCAAAACATAATGACTGTTCCCTCCTCTGATACAGGACAGGTCAATACCAAAACATAACGACTGTTCCCTCCTCTGATACAGGACAGGTCAATACCAAAACATAACGACTGTTCCCTCCTCCTCTTATACAGGACAGGTCAATACCAAAACTTAACGACTGTTCCCTCCTCCTCTGATACAGGACAGGTCAATACCAAAACATAATGACTGTTCCCTCCTCTGATACAGGACAGGTCAATACCAAAACATAATGACTGTTTCCTCCTCTGACACAGGACAGGTCAATACCAAAACATAATGACTGTTCCCTCCTCTGATACAGGACAGGTCAATACCAAAACATAATGACTGTTCCCTCTGATACAGGACAGGTCAATACCAAAACATAATGACTGTTCCCTCTGATACAGGACAGGTCAATACCAAAACATAATGACTGTTCCCTTCTCTGATACAGGACAGGTCAATACCAAAACATAATGACTGTTCCCTCCTCTGATACAGGACAGGTCAATACCAAAACATAATGACTGTTCCCTCTGATACAGGACAGGTCAATACCAAAACATAATGACTGTTCCCTCCTCTGATACAGGACAGGTCAATACCAAAACATAACGACTGTTCCCTCCTCTCATACAGGACAGGTCAATACCAAAACATAACGACTGTTCCCTCCTCTGATACAGGACAGGTCAATACCAAAACATAATGACTGTTCCCTCCTCTGATACAGGACAGGTCAATACCAAAACATAATGACTGTTCAATCCTCTGATACAGGACAGGTCAATACCAAAACATAACGACTGCTCCCTCTGATACAGGACAGGTCAATACCAAAACATAATGACTGTTCCCTCTGATACAGGACAGGTCAATACCAAAACATAATGACTGTTCCCTCTGATACAGGACAGGTCAATACCAAAACATAACGACTGTTCCCTCCTGATACAGGACAGGTCAATACCAAAACATAATGACTGTTCCCTCTGATACAGGACAGGTCAATACCAAAACATAATGACTGTTCCCTCCTCTGATACAGGACAGGTCAATACCAAAACATAATGACTGTTCCCTCCTCTGATACAGGACAGGTCAATACCAAAACATAATGACTGTTCCCTCCTCTGATACAGGACAGGTCAATACCAAAACATAATGACTGTTCCCTCTGATACAGGACAGGTCAATACCAAAACATAATGACTGTTCCCTCCTCTGATACAGGACAGGTCAATACCAAAACATAATGACTGTTCCCTCTGATACAGGACAGGTCAATACCAAAACATAATGACTGTTCCCTCCTCTGATACAGGACAGGTCAATACCAAAACATAATGACTGTTCCCTCTGATACAGGACAGGTCAATACCAAAACATAATGACTGTTCCCTTCTCTGATACAGGACAGGTCAATACCAAAACATAATGACTGTTCCCTCCTCTGATACAGGACAGGTCAATACCACAACATAATGACTGTTCCCTCCTCCTCTGATACAGGACAGGTCAATACCAAAACATAACGACTGTTCCCTCTGATACAGGACAGGTCAATACCACAACATAATGACTGTTCCCTCCTCTGATACAGGACAGGTCGATACCAAAACATAATGACTGTTCCCTCCTCTGATACAGGACAGGTCAATACCAAAACATAACGACTGTTCCCTCCTGATACAGGACAGGTCAATACCAAAACATAATGACTGTTCCCTCCTCTGATACAGGACAGGTCAATACCACAACATAATGACTGTTCCCTCCTCTGATACAGGACAGGTCGATACCAAAACATAATGACTGTTCCCTCCTCTGATACAGGACAGGTCGATACCAAAACATAATGACTGTTCCCTCCTCTGATACAGGACAGGTCAATACCACAACATAATGACTGTTCCCTCCTCTGATACAGGACAGGTCGATACCAAAACATAATGACTGTTCCCTCCTCTGATACAGGACAGGTCGATACCAAAACATAATGACTGTTCCCTCCTCTGATACAGGACAGGTCAATACCAAAACATAACGACTGTTCCCTCCTGATACAGGACAGGTCAATACCAAAACATAACGACTGTTCCCTCCTGATACAGGACAGGTCAATACCAAAACATAACGACTGCTCCCTCTGATACAGGACAGGTCAATACCAAAACATAATGACTGTTCCCTCCTCTGATACAGGACAGGTCAATACCAAAACATAATGACTGTTCCCTCTGATACAGGACAGGTCAATACCAAAACATAATGACTGTTCCCTCCTCTGATACAGGACAGGTCAATACCAAAACATAACGACTGTTCCCTCTGATACAGGACAGGTCAATACCAAAACATAATGACTGTTCCCTCTGTTTGATACAGGACAGGTCAATACCAAAACATAATGACTGTTCCCTCCTCCTCTGATACAGGACAGGTCAATACCAAAACATAATGACTGTTCCCTCCTCCTCTGATACAGGACAGGTCAATACCAAAACATAATGACTGTTCCCTCCTCTGATACAGGACAGGTCAATACCAAAACATAATGACTGTTCCCTCTGATACAGGACAGGTCAATACCAAAACATAATGACTGTTCCCTCTGATACAGGACAGGTCAATACCAAAACATAATGACTGTTCCCTCTGATACAGGACAGGTCAATACCAAAACATAATGACTGTTCCCTCCTCTGATACAGGACAGGTCAATACCAAAACATAATGACTGTTCCCTCCTCTGATACAGGACAGGTCAATACCAAAACATAACGACTGTTCCCTCCTGATACAGGACAGGTCAATACCAAAACATAATGACTGTTCCCTCTGATACAGGACAGGTCAATACCAAAACACAATGACTGTTCCCTCCTCTGATACAGGACAGGTCAATACCAAAACATAATGACTGTTCCCTCTGATACAGGACAGGTCAATACCAAAACATAATGACTGTTCCCTCCTCTGATACAGGACAGGTCAATACCAAAACATAATGACTGTTCCCTCTGACACAGGACAGGTCAATACCAAGACATAACGACTGTTCCCTCCTCCTCTGATACAGGACAGGTCAATACCAAAACATAATGACTGTTCCCTCCTCTGATACAGGACAGGTCAATACCAAAACATAACGACTGTTCCCTCTGATACAGGACAGGTCAATACCAAAACATAATGACTGTTCCCTCTGATACAGGACAGGTCAATACCAAAACATAATGACTGTTCCCTCCTCTGATACAGGACAGGTCAATACCAAAACATAATGACTGTTCCCTCCTCTGATACAGGACAGGTCAATACCAAAACATAATGACTGTTCCCTCTGTTTGATACAGGACAGGTCAATACCAAAACATAATGACTGTTCCCTCCTCCTCTGATACAGGACAGGTCAATACCAAAACATAATGACTGTTCCCTCTGATACAGGACAGGTCAATACCAAAACATAATGACTGTTCCCTCTGATACAGGACAGGTCGATACCAAAACATAACGACTGTTCCCTCCTCTGATACAGGACAGGTCAATACCAAAACATAACGACTGTTCCCTCTGATACAGGACAGGTCAATACCAAAACATAATGACTGTTCCCTCTGATACAGGACAGGTCGATACCAAAACATAATGACTGTTCCCTCTGTTTGACACAGGACAGGTCAATACCAAAACATAATGACTGTTCCCTCCTCTGATACAGGACAGGTCAATACCAAAACATAATGACTGTTCCCTCTGTTTGATACAGGACAGGTCAATACCAAAACATAATGACTGTTCCCTCTGATACAGGACAGGTCAATACCAAAACATAATGACTGTTCCCTCTGTTTGATACAGGACAGGTCAATACCAAAACATAATGACTGTTCCCTCCTCTGATACAGGACAGGTCAATACCAAAACATAATGACTGTTCCCTCTGATACAGGACAGGTCAATACCAAAACATAATGACTGTTCCCTCTGATACAGGACAGGTCAATACCAAAACATAATGACTGTTCCCTCCTCTGATACAGGACAGGTCAATACCAAAACAATGACTGTTCCCTCTGATACAGGACAGGTCAATACCACAACATAATGACTGTTCCCTCTGATACAGGACATGTCAATACCAAAACACAATGACTGTTCCCTCTGATACAGGACAGGTCAATACCAAAACATAATGACTGTTCCCTCTGATACAGGACAGGTCAATACCACAACATAATGACTGTTCCCTCTGATACAGGACAGGTCAATACCAAAACATAATGACTGTTCCCTCTGATACAGGACAGGTCAATACCAAAACATAATGACTGTTCCCTCCTCTGATACAGGACAGGTCAATACCAAAACATAACGACTGTTCCCTCTGATACAGGACAGGTCAATACCAAAACATAATGACTGTTCCCTCTGATACAGGACAGGTCAATACCAAAACATAATGACTGTTCCCTCTGATACAGGACAGGTCAATACCACAACATAATGACTGTTCCCTCTGATACAGGACAGGTCAATACCAAAACATAATGACTGTTCCCTCTGATACAGGACAGGTCAATACCAAAACATAATGACTGTTCCCTCCTCTGATACAGGACAGGTCAATACCAAAACATAATGACTGTTCCCTCTGATACAGGACAGGTCAATACCAAAACATAATGACTGTTCCCTCTGATACAGGACAGGTCAATACCAAAACATAATGACTGTTCCCTCTGATACAGGACAGGTCAATACCAAAACATAATGACTGTTCCCTCCTCTGATACAGGACAGGTCAATACCAAGACATAATGACTGTTCCCTCCTCTGATACAGGACAGGTCAATACCAAGACATAATGACTGTTCCCTCCTCTGATACAGGACAGGTCAATACCAAAACATAACGACTGTTCCCTCCTCCTCTGATACAGGACAGGTCAATACCAAAACATAACGACTGTTCCCTCTGATACAGGACAGGTCAATACCAAGACATAACGACTGTTCCCTCCTCCTCTGATACAGGACAGGTCAATACCAAAACTTAACGACTGTTCCCTCCTCCTCTGATACAGGACAGGTCAATACCAAAACATAACGACTGTTCCCTCTGATACAGGACAGGTCAATACCAAAACATAATGACTGTTCCCTCCTCTGATACAGGACAGGTCAATACCAAAACATAACGACTGTTCCCTCCTCTGATACAGGACAGGTCAATACCAAAACATAATGACTGTTCCCTCTGATACAGGACAGGTCAATACCAAAACATAATGACTGTTCCCTCCTCTGATACAGGACAGGTCAATACCAAAACATAATGACTGTTCCCTCTGATACAGGACAGGTCAATACCAAAACATAACGACTGTTCCCTCCTGATACAGGACAGGTCAATACCAAAACATAATGACTGTTCCCTCTGATACAGGACAGGTCAATACCAAAACATAATGACTGTTCCCTCCTCTGATACAGGACAGGTCAATACCAAAACATAATGACTGTTCCCTCCTCTGATACAGGACAGGTCAATACCAAAACATAATGACTGTTCCCTCCTCTGATACAGGACAGGTCAATACCAAAACATAATGACTGTTCCCTCTGATACAGGACAGGTCAATACCAAAACATAATGACTGTTCCCTCTGATACAGGACAGGTCAATACCAAAACATAATGACTGTTCCCTCTGTTTGATACAGGACAGGTCAATACCAAAACATAATGACTGTTCCCTCCTCTGATACAGGACAGGTCAATACCAAAACGTAATGACTGTTCCCTTCTCTGATACAGGACAGGTCAATACCAAAACATAATGACTGTTCCCTCTGATACAGGACAGGTCGATACCAAAACATAATGACTGTTCCCTCCTCTGATACAGGACAGGTCAATACCAAAACATAATGACTGTTCCCTCTGATACAGGACAGGTCAATACCAAAACATAATGACTGTTCCCTCTGATACAGGACAGGTCAATACCAAGACATAATGACTGTTCCCTCCTCTGATACAGGACAGGTCAATACCAAAACAATGACTGTTCCCTCTGATACAGGACAGGTCAATACCACAACATAATGACTGTTCCCTCCTCTGATACAGGACAGGTCAATACCAAAACAATGACTGTTCCCTCTGATACAGGACAGGTCAATACCACAACATAATGACTGTTCCCTCTGATACAGGACATGTCAATACCAAAACATAATGACTGTTCCCTCTGATACAGGACAGGTCAATACCAAAACATAATGACTGTTCCCTCTGATACAGGACAGGTCAATACCACAACATAATGACTGTTCCCTCTGATACAGGACAGGTCAATACCAAAACATAATGACTGTTCCCTCTGATACAGGACAGGTCAATACCAAAACATAATGACTGTTCCCTCTGATACAGGACAGGTCAATACCAAAACATAACGACTGTTCCCTCCTCTGATACAGGACAGGTCAATACCAAAACATAACGACTGTTCCCTCCTCTGATACAGGACAGGTCAATACCAAAACATAACGACTGTTCCCTCCTCTCATACAGGACAGGTCAATACCAAAACATAACGACTGTTCCCTCCTCTGATACAGGACAGGTCAATACCAAAACATAACGACTGTTCCCTCCTCTGATACAGGACAGGTCAATACCAAAACATAATGACTGTTCCCTCTGATACAGGACAGGTCAATACCAAAACATAACGACTGTTCCCTCTGGTACAGGACAGGTCAATACCAAAACATAATGACTGTTCCCTCTGATACAGGACAGGTCAATACCAAAACATAATGACTGTTCCCTCTGATACAGGACAGGTCAATACCAAAACATAATGACTGTTCCCACCTCTCATACAGGACAGGTCAATACCAAAACATAATGACTGTTCCCTCTGATACAGGACAGGTCAATACCAAAACATAACGACTGTTCCCTCCTCTCATACAGGACAGGTCAATACCAAAACATAATGACTGTTCCCTCCTCTGATACAGGACAGGTCAATACCAAAACATAATGACTGTTCCCTCTGATACAGGACAGGTCAATACCAAAACATAATGACTGTTCCCTCTGTTTGATACAGGACAGGTCAATACCAAAACATAACGACTGTTCCCTCCTCTGATACAGGACAGGTCAATACCAAAACATAACGACTGTTCCCTCCTCTCATACAGGACAGGTCAATACCAAAACATAACGACTGTTCCCTCTGGTACAGGACAGGTCAATACCAAAACATAATGACTGTTCCCTCTGATACAGGACAGGTCAATACCAAAACATAATGACTGTTCCCTCTGATACAGGACAGGTCAATACCAAAACATAATGACTGTTCCCTCCTCTGATACAGGACAGGTCAATACCAAAACATAATGACTGTTCCCTCCTCTCATACAGGACAGGTCAATACCAAAACATAATGACTGTTCCCTCTGATACAGGACAGGTCAATACCAAAACATAACGACTGTTCCCTCCTCTCATACAGGACAGGTCAATACCAAAACATAATGACTGTTCCCTCTGATACAGGACAGGTCAATACCAAAACATAATGACTGTTCCCTCTGTTTGATACAGGACAGGTCAATACCAAAACATAATGACTGTTCCCTCCTCCTCTGATACTGGACAGGTCAATACCAAAACATAACGACTGTTCCCTCCTCTGATACAGGACAGGTCAATACCAAAACATAATGACTGTTCCCTCTGATACAGGACAGGTCAATACCAAAACATAATGACTGTTCTCCCTGATACAGGACAGGTCAATACCAAAACATAATGACTGTTCCCTCCTCTGATACAGGACAGGTCAATACCAAAACATAATAACTGTTCCCTCTGATACAGGACAGGTCAATACCAAAACATAATGACTGTTCCCTCTGATACAGGACAGGTCAATACCAAAACATATTGACTGTTCCCTCTGATACTGGACAGGTCAATACCAAAACATAATGACTGTTCCCTCTGATACAGGACAGGTCAATACCAAAACATAATGACTGTTCCCTCTGATATAGGACAGGTCAATACCAAAACATATTGACTGTTCTCTCTGATACAGGACAGGTCAAAACCAAAACATAACGACTGTTCCCTCCTGATACAGGACAGGTCAATACCAAAACATAATGACTGTTCCCTCCTCTGATACAGGACAGGTCAATACCAAAACATAATGACTGTTCCCTCCTCTGATACAGGACAGGTCAATACCAAAACATAATGACTGTTCCCTCTGATACAGGACAGGTCAATACCAAAACATAATGACTGTTCCCTCCTCTGATACAGGACAGGTCAATACCAAAACATAATGACTGTTCTCTCTGATACAGGACAGGTCGATACCAAAACATAATGACTGTTCTCTCTGATACAGGACAGGTCAATACCAAAACATAATGACTGTTCCCTCTGATACAGGACAGGTCAATACCAAAACATAATGACTGTTCCCTCCTCTGATACAGGACAGGTCAATACCAAGACATAATGACTGTTCCCTCCTCTGATACAGGACAGGTCAATACCAAGACATAATGACTGTTCCCTCCTCTGATACAGGACAGGTCAATACCAAAACATAACGACTGTTCCCTCCTCCTCTGATACAGGACAGGTCAATACCAAAACATAACGACTGTTCCCTCTGATACAGGACAGGTCAATACCAAGACATAACGACTGTTCCCTCCTCCTCTGATACAGGACAGGTCAATACCAAAACTTAACGACTGTTTCCTCCTCCTCTGATACAGGACAGGTCAATACCAAAACATAACGACTGTTCCCTCTGATACAGGACAGGTCAATACCAAAACATAATGACTGTTCCCTCCTCTGATACAGGACAGGTCAATACCAAAACATAACGACTGTTCCCTCTGATACAGGACAGGTCAATACCAAAACATAATGACTGTTCCCTCCTCCTCTGATACAGGACAGGTCGATACCAAAACATAATGACTGTTCCCTCCTCTGACACAGGACAGGTCAATACCAAAACATAATGACTGTTCCCTCCTCTGATACAGGACAGGTCAATACCAAAACATAATGACTGTTCCCTCTGATACAGGACAGGTCAATACCAAAACATAATGACTGTTCCCTCTTCTGATACAGGACAGGTCAATACCAAAACATAATGACTGTTCCCTCTGATACAGGACAGGTCAATACCAAAACATAATGACTGTTCTCTCTGATACAGGACAGGTCAATACCAAAACATAATGACTGTTCCCTCCTCTGATACAGGACAGGTCAATACCAAAACATAACGACTGTTCCCTTCTCTGATACAGGACAGGTCAATACCAAAACATAATGACTGTACCCTCTGATACAGGACAGGTCAATACCAAAACATAATGACTGTTCCCTCTTCTGATACAGGACAGGTCGATACCAAAACATAACGACTGTTCCCTCTGATACAGGACAGGTCAATACCAAAACATAATGACTGTTCCCTCTTCTGATACAGGACAGGTCGATACCAAAACATAATGACTGTTCCCTCCTCTGATACAGGACAGGTCAATACCAAAACATAATGACTGTTCCCTCCTCTGATACAGGACAGGTCAATACCAAAACATAATGACTGTTCCCTCTGTTTGACACAGGACAGGTCAATACCAAAACATAACGACTGTTCCCTCTGTTTGACACAGGACAGGTCAATACCTAAACATAACAACTGTCCTGTGTTCCCTACTGTAATGTAGAGGACAGGGCTGGTGTTCCCTACTGTAATGTAGAGGACAGGGCTGGTGTTCCCTACTGTAATGTAGAGGACAGGGCTGGTGTTCCCTACTGTAATGTAGAGGACAGGGCTGGTGTTCCCTACTGTAATGTAGAGGACAGGGCTGGTGTTCCCTACTGTAATGTAGAGGACAGGGCTGGTGTTCCCTACTGTAATGTAGAGGACAGGGCTGGTGTTCCCTACTGTAATGTAGAGGACAGGGCTGGTGTACCCTAATGTAATGTAGAGGACAAGGCTGGTGTTCCCTACTGTAATGTAGAAGACAGGGCTGGTGTTCCCTACTGTAATGTAGAGGACAGGGCTGGTGTTCCCTACTGTAATGTAGAAGACAGGGCTGGTGTTCCCTACTGTAATGTAGAGGACAGGGCTGGTGTTCCCTACTGTAATGTAGAGGACAGGGCTGGTGTTCCCTACTGTAATATAGAGGACAGGCTGGTGTTCCCTACTGTAATGTAGAGGACAGGGCTGGTGTTCCCTACTGTAATGTAGAGGACAGGGCTGGTGTTCCCTACTGTAATGTAGAGGACAGGGCTGGTGTTCCCTACTGTAATGTAGAGGACAGGGCTGGTGTTCCCTACTCCTACTCCCTGAGTGAGTGAGTGAGTGAGTGAGTGAGTGAGTGAGTGAGTGAGTGAGTGAGTGACTGAGTGACTGAGTGACTGAGTGACTGAGTGACTGAGTGACTGAGTGACTGAGTGAGTGAGTGAGTGACTGAGTGACTGAGTGAGTGACTGAGTGAGTGACTGAGTGAGTGACTGAGTGAGTGACTGAGTGAGTGAGTGAGTGAGTGACTGAGTGACTGAGTGAGTGAGTGAGTGACTGAGTGACTGAGTGAGTGACTGAGTGAGTGACTGAGTGAGTGACTGAGTGAGTGACTGAGTGACTGGCTGAGTGAGTGAGTGAGCGTGCACAACTGTGCATGTGGGCAGTGCAGTGGAAGTTGCCTGGTCACACAGTGACATGTCAAGACCTTGGAATGTGCAGCCCCATCATCCAAGCAACATAGTGTGTGATTGTTAAAGCACACAGGTCTGCATCCTTGAGGGCTGCAACATCCACAAGTTTCTTTCCACTCTGGCCCAAGGCTGGTGGAAAACGTTGACACTAAGATAACAGTCAAGGAAAGGATGACATCAGCAAATCACAAACCAGCTGAAGGATGATCTCTCCCACTCCCTCTCCCCCATTACCTCCCACTCCCTCTCTCCCATTGCCTCCCACTCCCTCTCTCCCATTGCCTCCCACTCCCTCTCTCCCATTGCCTCCCACTCCCTCTCCCCCATTGCCTCCCACTCCCTCTCCCCCATTGCCTCCCACTCCCTCTCCCTCGCTCCCATTACCTCCCACTCCCTCTCTCCCATTACCTCCCACTCCCTCCCTCTCTCTCCCATTACCTCCCCCTCCCTCTCTCCCATTACCTCCCCCTCCCTCTCTCCTATTACCTCCCCCTCCCTCCCTCTCTCTCCCATTACCTCCCCCTCCCTCTCCCTCTCTCCCATTACCTCCCCCTCCCTCTCCCATTACCTCCCACTCCCTCTCTCTCTCTCCCATTACCTCCCACTCCCTCTCTCCCATTACCTCCCACTCCCTCTCTCCCATTACCTCCCACTCCCTCTCTCCCATTACCTCCCACTCCCTCTCTCCCATTACCTCCCCCTCCCTCTCTCCCATTACCTCCCCCTCCCATTACCTCCCACTCCCTCTCCCTCTCTCCCATTACCTCCCCCTCCCTCTCTCCCTCTCCCATTACCTCCCCCCCATTACCTCCCCCTCCCTCCCTCTCTCTCCCATTACCTCCCACTCCCTCCCTCTCTACCTCCCTCTCTCCCATTACCTTCCACTCCCTCTCTCCCATTACCTCCCACTCCATCCCTCTCTCTCATTACCTCCCACTCCATCCCTCTCTCTCATTACCTCCCCCTCCCTCATTACCTCCCCCTCCCTCTCTCTCATTACCTCTCCCTCTCTCCCATTACCTCCCCCTCCCTCATTACCTCCCCCTCCCTCTCTCCCATTACCTCCCACTCCCTCCCTCTCTCTCTCTCTCTCTCATTACCTCTCCCTCTCTCCCATTACCTCCCTCTCCCTCTCTCCCATTACCTCCCCCTCCCTCATTACCTCCCCCTCCCTCTCTCCCATTACCTCCCACTCCCTCCCTCTCTCTCTCTCTCATTACCTCTCCCTCTCTCCCATTACCTCCCTCTCCCTCTCTCCCATTACCTCCCTCTCCCTCTCCCAGAAACATAGGAAATGCAGTGGCGCCAGCTGTAGTTGTTTCATAAACATGATATCAAAGTCCACAAACACAAACATTCCCTGACAGCTGCTGCACCCGATGTTCCTTTGTTCAAAGCAATACTGGAACGGAGTAGCATATTCTTTGTAGCTAGTTAATGTGGGATAAACACAGGTATGACGGCCTTACACACACACACACACACACACAGCAGACTAAACAAGTCTCAAACAAGACCTTCAACAGTGAAACCAGAATTACAGGCTGGTCAAGAGAGACTGCCATGTCACCACAGAAGTACACAACAGTTCCAAACCCTACAAGTCAACAAAAGACAGGCAAAAAAATAACCCACCAAACTGTAGTTCTTAGTTTCCAAAGCTAGCGTGATTAGTTTGGACTACTGGCATAAAAACACTAGTGAACGCCTATCCATATAACCTACATTCTCTTTATGTAATGTATCACTCACTCCAAAGTCCTGTCATTCCAACGTCTATCGAAAGCCAACATCTTCACCATACAAGATACAGAGGAGCCACACAACCACTGCAAACGTTCCTCAGACAGGCTACTTACCAAGGAACACCATGGAACAGAGAGAGCAGGTTTAGATACAGTCACAGTCTCATGACCTGCTCCACATGCTCAATCTGAACCCTGCACATTCATCCCCAGACTGGATCCAATATGAGAAGGATTCCAACATTCCACACAAGTATCCAACATTCCACACAAGTATCCAACATTCCACACAAGTATCCAACATTCCACACAAGTATCCAACATTCCACACAAGTATCCAACATTCCACACAAGTATCCAACATTCCATACAAGTATCCAACATTCCGAGGAATCCCGCAACATTCTGACTTACTCCTGCTGTTGATTCATCCATGACATCTAGAAAATGGTAGGAGCTTTGTTTGACTGTCTTTCAACAAGCTAAATAAACAAGTAGTGATACAAAGAAGAGAGAGACAGAGAGAGAGAGAGAGAGAGAGAGAATGTGGCCTTGCTGCATTGCAGAACCATTCTCCTTGACTCCATTTCTCTGTAACCTCTCTTCCTTCCATCTCTCTCTCTTCCCATCCCTCTATCCTCCTCTCTTTCCATCCCTCTCTCCTCTCATCCGTCTTCTCCATGCGGTGGAAAGAGAGTGAGCCTCAGAGAGACTCAGCACTTTGAGAGTGTGAGCCCTGCCCCCAGATCACATGATGAGGGTGGAACACACACAGCGTCACATGATACTGCAACAAACAGAGCTTTTGTTCAGACTGAGGCTAGTTGCTAAAGATACAACGCCCTGCCTTGTGCCCTGCCCTCACTCTCGCGCACACTTTAGGCTAAGATGACCTAAAGTGCACACACACAGGCCAACATTAGATGATCTCACACACCCACAGACAAACACTAGCAGTTATTCATCATCAACTATAACATCTTCCACAGCAACATCAACAGTTACAGACAGACACTAGCAGTCATTCACCATCAACTGTCATATTATTTATACCAGTCAGTGAGAGTTCATATTATGTATACCAGTCAGTGTCTGAGAGTTCATATTATTTATACCAGTCAGTGTCTGAGAGGTCATATTATTTATACCAGTCAGTGTCTGAGAGGTCATATTATTTATACCAGTCAGTGTCTGAGAGGTCATATTATTTATACCAGTCAGTGTCTGAGAGGTCATATTATTTATACCAGTCAGTGTCTGAGAGGTCATATTATTTATACCAGTCAGTGAGAGGTCATATTATTTATACCAGTCAGTGTCTGAGAGGTCATATTATTTATACCAGTCAGTGTCTGAGAGGTCATATTATTTATACCAGTCAGTGTCTGAGAGGTCATATTATTTATACCAGTCAGTGTCTGAGAGGTCATATTATTTATACCAGTCAGTGAGAGGTCATATTATTTATACCAGTCAGTGTCTGAGAGGTCATATTATTTATACCAGTCAGTGAGAGGTCATATTATTTATACCAGTCAGTGAGAGGTCATATTATTCATACCAGTCAGTGACTGAGAGGTCATATTATTTATACCAGTCAGTGTCTGAGAGGTCATATTATTTATACCAGTCAGTGTCTGAGAGGTCATATTATTTATACCAGTCAGTGTCTGAGAGGTCATATTATTTATACCAGTCAGTGTCTGAGAGGTCATATTATTTATACCAGTCAGTGTCTGAGAGGTCATATTATTTATACCAGTCAGTGTCTGAGAGGTCATTATTTATACCAGTCAGTGTCTGAGAGGTCATATTATTTATACCAGTCAGTGTCTGAGAGGTCATATTATTTATACCAGTCAGTGTCTGAGAGGTCATATTATTTATACCAGTCAGTGTCTGAGAGGTCATATTATTTATACCAGTCAGAGAGAGATCATATTATTCATACCAGTCAGTGAGAGGTCATATTATTTATACCAGACAGTGTCTGAAAGTTAATATTATTTATAACCAGTCAGAGAGAGGTCATATTATTTATACCAGTCAGTGTCTGAGAGGTCATATTATTAATACCAGTCAGTGTCTGAGAGGTCATATTATTTATACCAGTCAGTGAGAGGTCATATTATTTATACCAGTCAGTGTCTGAGAGGTCATATTATTTATACCAGTCAGTGTCTGAGAGGTCATATTATTTATACCAGTCAGTGAGAGGTCATATTATTAATACCAGTCAGTGTCTGAGAGGTCATATTATTTATACCAGTCAATGAGAGGTCATATTATTTATACCAGTCAGTGTCTGAGAGGTCATATTATTTATACCAGTCAGTGAGAGGTCATATTATTTATACCAGTCAGTGTCTGAGAGGTCATATTATTTATACCAGTCAGTGAGAGGTCATATTATGTATACCAGTCAGTGTCTGAGAGGTCATATTATGTATACCAGTCAGTGTCTGAGGTCATATTATGTATACCAGTCAGTGTCTGAGAGGTCATATTATGTATACCAGTCAGTGTCTGAGAGGTCATATTATGTATACCAGTCAGTGTCTGAGAGGTCATATTATTTATACCAGTCAGTGAGAGGTCATATTATGTATACCAGTCAGTGAGAGGTCATATTATGTATACCAGACAGTGTCTGAGAGGTCATATTATTTATAACCAGTCAGAGAGAGGTCATATTATTTATACCAGTCAGTGTCTGAGAGGTCATATTATTTATACCAGTCAGAGAGAGGTCATATTATTTATACCAGTCAGTGTCTGAGAGGTCATATTATTAATACTAGTTAGTGTCTGAGAGGTCATATTATTTATACCAGTCAGTGTCTGAGAGGTCATATTATTTATACCAGTCAGTGAGAGGTCATATTATTTATACCAGTCAGTGTCTGAGAGGTCATATTATTTATACCAGTCAGTGAGAGGTCATATTATTTATACCAGTCAGTGTCTGAGAGGTCATATTATTTATACCAGTCAGTGAGAGGTCATATTATTTATACCAGTCAGTGTCTGAGAGGTCATATTATTTATACCAGTCAGTGAGAGGTCATATTATGTATACCAGTCAGTGTCTGAGAGGTCATATTATGTATACCACTCAGTGTCTGAGAGGTCATATTATTTATACCAGTCAGTGAGAGGTCATATTATGTATACCAGTCAGTGAGAGGTCATATTATGTATACCAGTCAGTGTCTGAGAGGTCATATTATTTATACCAGTCAGTGAGAGGTCATATTATGAATACCAGTCAGTGTCTGAGAGGTCATATTATTTTTACCAGTCAGTGAGAGGTCATATTATTTACACCAGTCAGTGAGAGGCCATATTATTTATACCAGTCAGTGTCTGAGAGGTCATATTATTTATACCAGTCAGTGAGAGGTCATATTATTTATACCAGTCAGTGTCTGAGAGGTCATATTATTTATACCAGTCAGTGTCTGAGAGGTCATATTATGTATACCAGTCAGTGAGAGGTCATATTATTTATACCAGTCAGTGTCTGAGAGGTCATATTATTTATACCAGTCAGTGAGAGGTCATATTATTTATACCAGTCAGTGAGAGGTCATATTATTTATACCAGTCAGTGAGAGGTCATATTATTTATACCAGTCAGTGTCTGAGAGGTCATATTATTTATACCAGTCAGAGAGAGGTCATATTATTTATACCAGTCAGTGTCTGAGAGGTCATATTATGTATACCAGTCAGTGTCTGAGAGGTCATATTATGTATACCAGTCAGTGTCTGAGAGGTCATATTATTTATACCAGTCAGTGAGAGGTCATATTATTTATACCAGTCAGTGTCTGAGAGGTCATATTATTTATACCAGTCAGTGTCTGAGAGGTCATATTATTTATACGAGTCAGTGAGAGGTCATATTATTTATACCAGTCAGTGAGAGGTCATATTATTTATACCAGTCAGTGAGAGGTCATATTATTTATACCAGTCAGTGAGAGGTCATATTATTTATACCAGTCAGTGTCTGAGAGGTCATATTATTTATACCAGTCAGAGAGAGGTCATATTATTTATACCAGTCAGTGTCTGAGAGGTCATATTATTTATACCAGTCAGAGAGAGGTCATATTATTTATACCAGTCAGTGTCTGAGAGGTCATATTATTTATACCAGTCAGTGTCTGAGAGGTCATATTATTTATACCAGTCAGTGTCTGAGAGGTCATATTATTTATACCAGTCAGTGTCTGAGAGGTCATATTATTTATACCAGTCAGTGTCTGAGAGGTCATATTATTTATACCAGTCAGTGTCTGAGAGGTCATATTATGTATACCAGTCAGTGTCTGAGAGGTCATATTATGTATACCAGTCAGTGTCTGAGAGGTCATATTATTTATACCAGTCAGTGAGAGGTCATATTATTTATACCAGTCAGTGTCTGAGAGGTCATATTATTTATACCAGTCAGTGAGAGGTCATATTATTTATACCAGTCAGTGAGAGGTCATATTATTTATACCAGTCAGTGAGAGGTCATATTATTTATACCAGTCAGTGTCTGAGAGGTCATATTATTTATACCAGTCAGAGAGAGGTCATATTATTTATACCAGTCAGTGTCTGAGAGGTCATATTATTTATACCAGTCAGTGTCTGAGAGGTCATATTATTTATACCAGTCAGTGTCTGAGAGGTCATATTATTTATACCAGTCAGTGTCTGAGAGGTCATATTATTTATACCAGTCAGTGTCTGAGAGGTCATATTATTTATACCAGTCAGTGTCTGAGAGGTCATATTATGTATACCAGTCAGTGAGAGGTCATATTATTTATACCAGTCAGTGAGAGGTCATATTATTTATACCAGTCAGAGTCTGAGAGGTCATATTATTTATACCAGTCAGTGAGAGGTCATATTATTTATACCAGTCTGTGTCTGAGAGGTCATATTATTTATACCAGTCAGTGTCTGAGAGAATGGATGTAGACTAGACTGTGTGCTCAGCACGGCTCCAAGATGAAGTAGCCTATCAGGTGGAGATATATACAGTGGTGTGCTACTCTACAAGGACAGTCTCCTATCAGTGCCAGAGTTTGACCAACCCTCACCGTGAGCATTTATTCATCCCCCGCCACCCCTTCTCATATCACTATGGTAACCCTGGGGTCCATCCCACCAGTAGACCTTGGTTTCCCACCCCCCCTGTTGGGAACCAACCAAACATTCACCCAATATGTAATGTTCAAGTAAACTTACGCGTTTTGTTCAACAGTCGGTACACTGCAAGTTTCACTGTGGAAACGGTGTCTGTTGGACTCTAGTTACTGGTTGCCTAACAAGGACATTGGTGCCAGGCTGAAACCGTTGTTCACTTGTGAGATGACTATCCTTCGGGGCCTAGCTCGCTGGTTCAAAGGTTACTCTAGGCCAGCGCTTCTCATTTAGTTAGTTATCAGCTTGTTTGCATTAGCAGCTCGTCACAAATACCTTGTGGTTATTACAGGCCAAATGTCAAGTGCCGCCATAGTCTTATATGGGGCAAGATAACGCTGCTGTCAGACAGACAGAGCAACGTCTGGTTTTATCTAGTCTGATTAACTTATTAATAATGTACGAAAATGAAATATGAAAATGTATCCACTCACTACTTACTGTAAGTCGCTCTGGAAAAGAGTGTCTGATAAATGACACAGATATCAAATGTAGCAGAGTAGCTACGAGTGATTGACAAAACCCACTGACGCCTGTGCAGCTATTGCCGACACTACTGCTGTGTGTAGTCCTGCTCTTGGGCAATAGTATACTGTGGTTGTAGGGGGTTAAATGGTGATTACCAGGGGCATTGCCTGTGTAAATGTATGGTATTAAACACAACTGAGGGCGACATGTACAACACTGGGAGACTAACTTAACTAGAGGGACATTTTACTGTAACTTCCTGGAGCCCTCTCTCTCGCTCTCAAACATTAACATTGATTAAATACTTTATTTATTTAATAACCACAGCAACTAGCTAACTAGTTACCATTATTAACTAACGCTAGCTAAATTGTGACGCCCCCTCCTCTCTATAGTTAGTTAGCGAACATGCATATGTTCTGGTACTCACGATTACCAGCTTGTTGTTAAGATAGTTTAGCAGAATTAGCATATGGATAGTTTACAAGACTCTCCTTACCTTGAAATGCCTCCTCTGCCCAGTCCAAAAGGGGGTTGCTGATGGCAGACCGAGTCAACAACAGACAATGGTAACGCTAGCTGCTGCCTGTGCCACTCGGTAACCTCCTCCCGAACAGAGCCAGCTAGCGGTGCTAACGTCAAAGCTAGCTGACGGTAACTAGCAGCCCGTTTGTTGTGAGCGACCCAGATCACTACGCCGCATAGTGTAACACTAGCTACACTTAGATTTGGATTTGGTTGTTTCTGGTCGTTGTGAAAGCACGTTTCTATGTTATTCTGAACGATATATAAAACGGTGTTTTTTTTTCCAAGGGGGCTGGACTCGTTGTTGCTGGGAGGAGAGATTCGGGTCAAAGAAACGACACACCGGCCGTGACGTCACGCAGAACAGCAACTGCCTTCCCCATAAATAGTATCATATGTATATTTTGCGACATTTTCCAAAATTGTTATACTACTGATGTTATGTTTCGTAGCATTGAAATATAATAACTTTACTTCTCTGTTGTGTATCAAATTATTTTCTGAAGGATATGCCCGCTCTCTGTGCGTTTCTTTACATATAATTTGCACTACTGCTGGTCAATCATTTTGCACTGCTGCTAGTCACTACTGCTAGTCACTACTGCTAGGCACTACTGCTAGTCACTACTACTAGTCACTACTGCTAGTCACGACTACTAGTCACTACTACTAGTCATGTAGCCATCCAGTCACTACTACTAGTCACTACTACTAGTCATGTAGCCATCCAGTCACTACTACTAGTCACTACTACTAGTCATGTAGCCATCCAGTCACTACTACTAGTCACTACTACTAGTCATGTAGCCATCCAGTCACTACTACTAGTCACTACTACTAGTCATGTAGCCATCCAGTCACTACTACTAGTCACTACTACTAGTCATGTAGCCATCCAGTCACTACTACTAGTCACTACTACTAGTCATGTAGCCATCCAGTCACTACTACTAGTCACTACTACTAGTCATGTAGCCATCCAGTCACTACTACTAGTCACTACCACTAGTCATGTAGCCATCCAGTCACTACTACTAGTCACTACTACTAGTCATGTAGCCATCCAGTCACTACTACTAGTCACTACTACTAGTCATGTAGCCATCCAGTCACTACTACTAGTCACTACTACTAGTCATGTAGCCATCCAGTCACTAATGAATACATGTCAATAAACATCGGCTGAATGAGACTGTTACCCATTCAAACGGATTGAAGGAGAATGAATGGAAGTGTTGAGCTCCATCTACTGTCCCAAATGTTGTCGTTTTATCCTGTAGTATACAAAAACGTCACAATAATTACATGGACAACCAAACAGTTTAAAATCACCTTTATTTATTTACAAAGAATTTGTCTTCACAATAACAGATACTATACATAATAAAACAATTATTGAATTGATAATTTCATCCATTAAAAAAAAGGGCTCTCCAAATTGAGTCTCATAATTAGATCTGGAATCATGTCAATGAAGTTCAAAGTCAAGAGTGTACAGTCCACTTGTCCATTCTGAATAAGTTTAAAGCTCCATTTCATTTAGAAATACAACACATGACACGTTTCTGAGTATGACATCATAGTAACTTTTTTAGTAATTACATAATGACTTAAATAAGTGACAGGATATTGTTAGTTTGGATCTTCAAACTAGTCTTTCTATACAAAATATACACATGGCTATAGTGACAGGATAGTGTTAGTTTGGATCTTCAAACTAGTCTTTCTATACAAAATATACACAAGCAACATGAATATATAACCAACCATAGGATAGTTTGGACAACTAGTCTTTCCATACTGTGTCACACACAACCACCCCACCAACCACCCCACCAACCAACCCTACAACCAACCCCACCAACCAACCCTACAACCACCCCACCAACCAACCCTACAACCACCCCACCAACCAAGCCTACAACCACCCCACCAACCAACCCTACAACCACCCCACCAACCAACCCTACAACCACCCCACCAACCAACCCTACAACCACCCCACCAACCAACCCTACAACCACCCCACCAACCAACCCTACAACCACCCCACCAACCAACCCTACAACCAACCCTACAACCACCCCACCAACCAACCCTACAACCAACCCTACAACCACCCCACCAACCACCCCATCAACCAACCCTACAACCAACCCTACAACCACCCCACCAACCAGCCCTACAACCACCCCACCAACCAACCCCACCTGCAAAGCTATTACATACATTTTTATTGGACTTTTACATCACATGGGTACAACACTGTCTACCAACAGTCTACTGGCTTGAGAACTCAACTTAATCTAGATGTTCCTTGATTGAATAAAAAAAACTCCATGCATAACTAACTCAACAGTCTTTGAAGAACACAATCATCTAGATGTTGTCTAATGGCCTACTGTTTAATACAACAATTCAGATCTTATTTCATTGAATCAACCAAAAAAAATTAGTCAGATTTCATTAGGCAATGTCAAGTCCACAATCATTTATCAAGTAACTTCGAATACGTTCAAGTGGTCTTCGTCAGCTTGGTAACAGGGACACCGTGGGGAACAGGGTGGTACTGAGAAACAGCTGATATCCCATCACAAATGGCACCCTATTCTCCCGGGCCCTGGTCAAAAGTAGTGCACTATATAGGGTATAAGGTGTCATTTGGGTCTGAACCTAGGAATAAAGTCAGACTTCAAACCCTTATAGAAGTGTCACCTCACCATGGGTAGGGGATAATACAAGACCAGGAAACTGAGTGAGAACCGGGAATGTAGTTACCGGGTTGACAACGGTTGTCATTAGACAACATTTAAATATATAATGAGTTAAATAGAATTTTAGAATTCAATTCAAACCAGTTCTAATTCTGTGTGTGTTTTATGTTGATCGTCCTGTTTGATTGACAGCTGTGGGTGTTGACTGTTCCAGAAGGCACATCTCGCTGGTCTCCAGTCAGAACTGGGCTGTCAGCAACATCAGGCTCATACTCTGTGCACCTGGGGAGGAAAAAGAATAACAGTATTTAGTGAAAATCCATGTATCCTTCCTAGCAGCTAAGCCAATGTGTAATGCAACATGCAAGCATTAGCAACTACTAGCTAGCTGGGGCCAATGTGCAATGCAACATGCAAGCATTAGCAACTACTAGCTAGCTGGGGCCAATGTGTAATGCAACATGCAAGCATTAGCAACTACTAGCTAGCTGGGGCCAATGTGTAATGCAACATGCAAGCATTAGCAACTACTAGCTAGCTGGGGCCAATGTGTAATGCAACATGCAAGCATTAGTAACTACTAGCTAGCTGGGGCCAATGTGTAATGCAACATGCAAGCATTAGCAACTACTAGCTAGCTGGGGCCAATGTGTTCTGTCCATAGAATTTGAATAAATTGAGCAGACATACAGTAGCTGTGGAAATAATGTAATTTGCTTGTGTGAAAGATTCGGAATGTACGGAATTATGAAGGGGCACAGAATTCTAATGACATGATCAAACTTCATGATCAAAATTCGAATGGAATGTTGTTTAGAATGGGAACGTCTGTGGTCCTAGTTCTAATTCTAGTTCTATGCTGGTGTCATTCTATTTACCTTCTGTACTATCACATCACTGAGCAGGACCTCTTTACTGGCCTGGCAGTCTCTCCTGTTGGCATAGTAAAGGTGGGACAGAAACGGGCCACAGTAGGTATTGTATTATATGTGGTATTGGACAGGGTCTTACATTTGTTTTTTATCCTAATTAATAATATTATAAAAATTAAACATGTCCTCTGTTGTTAGTGACCAAAGGGCCCTTAACTCAAAGAATACAAGCAATATTATTAATCTAAATTGTCTGCCTTTTCCTAACTCTAAATATATGTAAAAAAATAAATAATAATAATTAAAAACCTACACTAAAAATCTCACATAAGAAGTAGTGTAGAGATCTGATTTACCTTCCACCTTGGCTTCCTCCACTGCCTCTGCGGTCACCTCAGCAGGCCAATCGGTGGCACGCTCCTCTGCGGTCACCTCAGCAGGCCAATCGGTGGCGCGCTCCTCTGCGGTCACCTCCACTGCCTCACCCTCGACGACTGCCTCCTCCACACCAGCAGGGGGAGCCTCTAATTCCCCCACAGATGCAGCCTCTACAACCTCCATGGGGGTGACTGCCACATCAGCCTCAGAAGCTGGGGCTTCACATTGGTGGCATGAAGTGAAGAGGGCCTCCTTGACTTCCTCAGCCGGGGCTGCCTCTGCCTCCACTGCCTCGACATCCAGGGCTGAGGCTGCTGCCAGCATCGCCGCCTCCACGACGAGCGCCTCATCCTCAGACACTTGGGCTGTCTCCACAGCCTCCTTTGCCGCTGCTGGTTCCTCCATTTCTGGGGCTTCCTCTACTACTGGGGCTTCCTCTACTACTGGGGCTTCCTCTACTACTGGGGCTTCCTCTACTACTGGGGCTTCCTCTACTACTGGGGCTTCCTCTACTACTGGGGCTTCCTTTACTACTACTGCTACCTCTTCGGCTGCAGGTAACTCTGCCTCAACTGGTGCTGCCTCTTCGACTGGTGCTGCCTCTTCGACTGGGGCAGCCTCTTCGACTGGGGCAGCCTCTTCGACTGGGGCAGCCTCTTCGACTGGGGCAGCCTCTTCGACTGGGGCAGCCTCTTCGACTGGGGCAGCCTCTTCGACTGGGGCAGCCTCTTCGACTGGGGCAGCCTCTTCTGGGGAAAATTCCTCTACTATTGGTCCCTCCTCGGCAGAAGCCTCAGCCTCAGGTGCTTCCACAGCGGCAGAAGCCTCAGCCTCAGGTGCTTCCACAGCGGCAGAAGCCTCAGCCTCAGGTGCTTCCACAGCGGCAGAAGCCTCAGCCTCAGGTGCTTCCACAGTGGCAGGGAGCTCTGTGGCCTCTAGGGGAGCCGCAGCCGTCTCCTCCTCTGCAACAGCAGCTGGAGCTTCCTCTATGGCGACCGGAACTACTTCCTCTGGCTCAGGGGTCTCCTCCGCAACCACTTCCTCTGGCTCAGGGGTCTCCTCAGCAACCACTTCCTCTGTGACATTAGGGGCAGCTACAACAGCCTCCTCTTCTGGTTTGGGCTCTTCAGTTTCCAAGACTTCTGCAGCTGGTGCTTCTGCCACTTCCCCCTCCACAGATAATACTTCCTCCTTTACCTTAGCTTCAGGAACCTCCAGGGAATCTAGAATGTCCTCGGCGGGAGCGAGTGAGGATTCTTCAGTCCGGTCTTCTAGGTGTTGGACGGCGTGCATGAGCCTCCTCTCAGCTACCGAGGCAGCAGCGATCTCAGAGCTGGCCAGGAGCTTCATGGAGGCAGACGTGATGTCAGACACAGCATCTAAAAAGAGAAGCAAGTCATGTCAGTCATGCAAGAAAGACAAAAAGGCTGCCTGTATAACTGCAGAAACACACAGCTTTTCAGAATAGTATTTACAAAAATATTGTATATACAAAAGATGGAGCAGATCAGCAGATGCCATACTAAAATCAGTCACAACCTTCACAGAGTAGCCATGTTAGATGTGGGTGATAGTGTTATTGTTACAACCTTCACAGAGTAGCCATGTTAGATGTGGGTGATCGTGTTATTGTTACAACCTTCACAGAATAGCCATTACAGATATCAATTCATGTGTGAATAAGTAATAACATTCTGGGAAAATTCAGTCTTTATAAAAAATAATTAAAACATTGTTTACCGTCTACTGGACTTACCTTCCATTCACCTCAGGGCTCAGGATGACATACCTTGACATCATTCTGCCATGGGGGGGGGCACGTGACCATCTGGGGGGAGTCTAACACATGGGACTAGTCCAGCAGCCGTGTCATGCCCCTCGTCTGTGTCGTGAGGATATAAACCTGGAGGTTTGTTGATAAAGACCCTACTACAGGCTGGTGTGTGATGACTGATTAACACTCCACTTCGGGAGCAGCCAACCGTGTACGGGTCCATTTTGTTCTCTGAACTGCTCATTCAATCCAGTTCCTGGTCGTGTTTGGATGTGCACAGGGCCTAAGGCCATTGGACAGTGTTGATCAACTGCTGGTAGTCTGACTGCCTGGTATGTGTGCACTACTTTAACAAGCCTACAAATTAAAAACTAGAAAACAATTCATGCCAAGTGCCATTATACTAAACACATGAAGACAAAGCATTAAAAAGGTGAATGTTATTTAATAATTAATCATGGTTTAGTGTTTTTACATTTGCTTTGATGTTGTAAAACTCGTAGAGCCACACCTGTCAAATCTATCTGCTGCTGCGGGTACGGACCAGTTTGGACCAGTTTGGACCAGTTCTGGGTTGGAAGTCTGACAGGCACAGAGACTAGACAATTCTGAAATCTGGTACAAGAGGTCTATGCTGAACTAAAAGATCACACACAGCTACATAAAACCCTTCAATACACATGGGAGCATGAACATGGCATTGATGGACATGATAGAGATGATCATAAAAGGAATATCCAACTGTTACCAAAACCCTAAACTCAAAGCAATGTACGGTCATGGGTATGTCTAGACTAAAGGAGTTCTAGGTTACGGATGGGTGGGTGTGGGAACTATTAGGTTCTACATAACTGGTAAATATTTAACAAAACCTGCCTTTTGATAAAATAATGTATATGGTTGAACGATAATGATAAAATAATTCCACTCTGAAACCTTAACTGTATAAAATTGATTAGAATCAAAATTATAATCTGATGATGTGTGTAGTTTTAGTCGGAATTAGGTTAAACAATGTATCTGTATAGTGGAAAAACAGACTGAGCAGGTGTAGCTTAGGATTTGAACTTGTATGTGTGTGCCAAAGAAAAAAAAACAGAGAACAGTTCAACTGTGTTTGGACCGACCTGGCTAGGTCTCTGAGGAACCTATGAGAGCATAGGGAGTACTTCTCAAGGTTTCCCTAATATCGGGGGAATGGAACTGTCGGGTGGGTAGTGATACACAGTGGTGAGAACTACGGAGAAGGATACAACTCACCTACTGTTTGTGTGGAAGTACGTGCGTAGGATACCTACTGTTTGTGTGGAAGTACGTGCGTAGGATACCTACTGTTTGTGTGGAAGTACGTGCGTAGGATACCTACTGTTTGTGTGGAAGTACGTGCGTAGGATACCTACTGTTTGTGTGGAAGTATGTGTGTAGGATACCTACTGTTTGTGTGGAAGTACGTGCGTAGGATACCTACTGTTTGTGTGGAAGTACGTGCGTAGGATACCTACTGTTTGTGTGGAAGTACGTGCGTAGGATACCTACTGTTTGTGTGGAAGTATGTGATTAGGATACCTACTGTTTGTGTGGAAGTATGTGTGTAGGATACCTACTGTTTGTGTGGAAGTATGTGCGTAGGATACCTACTGTTTGTGTGGAAGTATGTGATTAGGATACCTACTGTTTGTGTGGAAGTACGTGCGTAGGATACCTACTGTTTGTGTGGAAGTATGTGATTAGGATACCTACTGTTTGTGTGGAAGTACGTGCGTAGGATACCTATTGTTTGTGTGGAAGTATGTGATTAGGATACCTACTGTTTGTGTGGAAGTACGTGCGTAGGATACCTACTGTTTGTGTGGAAGTATGTGATTAGGATACCTACTGTTTGTGTGGAAGTACGTGCGTAGGATACCTACTGTTTGTGTGGAAGTATGTGCGCAGCTATAAAATGGATGTCTTTGTATAATGGACTTCAGAGCGTTCTCGTGAATAAACTGTACTCTCTTTTTGCATAAGCTGAGTCTATTATTAAACCCATGGTCTTACAGGTCAGAGCTATTGATTGCCAGTTATTCTCATTGGGATTGAAGATTCTTTTGACACCTTCTCCCACAGTGTGTAGGTTCAGGCTTAGATATTGATTTTAAAACACATTTCCTGGAAAACTGTTTAATCATGTGTTCTGTTCAGGAACTCTGACCTAATATGCAAATGTTTTGTAAAAAAAAAAAAAAAAAGTTGTAAAATCTGCAATGGTAATTTCATTGGATAAAAACAGACAAAACGCAGTGTTTATTACACACGTGACGGTAAGACAATAGAAGAAATGGACGCAATAGAAGTAACTGACAACGTCTTTATTGAAGGACTTCAGCTTCCTGAATCTCTCCTTCACTGATACTTTAGAAAACATTTCCTTAAAAGGTGTCAAGGTGCATTATTAGTTGGCCCATGGCGACCATCTCCAGACAGAACAACATTTCCTTAAAGGTGTCAAGGTGCGTTATTAGTTGGCCCATGGCGACCATCTCCAGACAGTACAACATTTCCTTAAAGGTGTCAAGGTGCGTTATTAGTTGGCCCATGGCGACCATCTCCAGACAGAACAACATTTCCAATGTCGATGAGTCGGAGAGGAATAGAACAGTAGTGTTGAAGTGAGATCGTTGGGTTTATTATAAAAATGTTCCCTTAAATGTTTACCTTTCACAGTTAGGAAATAAAAAGACAGACTCGTAACAGCATCGGCGCAAATAAACTAAATGAACAAAACAAAGCTTGGACTTTTTTGAAGTTCTATTGAGAGATGGTGAATGATTGGTTGGCTGAAGGAAGAAAACAGTTTGACAGTATTAGTAGAATGTGTGTCTGCATCACAAATGGATCCCTATTCCCTATAAAGTGCACTAGTTTTAAACCAGGGCCCATAGGCCACACCATAGGGCTCTGGTGAAACGTAGCGCACAATAGGGCACGGCATCGTCCGGGTTAGGGGCGGGTTTGGCCCGGCATCGTCCGGGTTAGGGGCGGGTTTGGCCGGGGGAGGCCGTCACTGTAAATAAGAATTTGTTCTTAACTGACTTGCCTAGTTAAATAAAGGTAAAATAATTAAATAAAATGTGTAGTTAGTGTGTGCGTGATCAAGTGATGTTGTAGTGTGTGTGTAGGAGGGCAAGTGGAATGTGGGATGCAGCCTGGGAGCATCGTCCTGGACAGCTTCATTACATCATGTAAATCCTGGATGGTTTGTGTGTCAGTCACCGTGGTTACAATGCAGTGTTGGTTGATTAAAGTAGTAGTGGACTGTTCTAGATAAAAACATTCCACTAGGAGGTAAGGAAGGTAAAGAAGAAATGCACGACTACAGTTTGTTACAGGAGGTTTGAAGTTGAAGGTAGAGGCTCGAGGTTCTGTAAACAACAAGGTATTTTAGTGGAAGTCCCCTCCCACCAAGCACTTATCCAAGACCCCGCTTTTAATGAAACACTTCCTAGGGCTGCAACGGGCCGCGCCCCTCTTCCCACAGTTACAGTTCCAGGAACTGACAGGGCCACAAATTATTTGTTCGTTTCAATTAGTTTCAAATGATGAATAGCTACACAAAGTTCCAGGATGAACCAATAATTGAAAAGATTAGAAATGGCTTTAAAATGTTATTTTTTATTTTTTATAAAAAGTGTAGTGGGGGGGGGGGGGGTCTGTGTCATCCAATCACAGAGCAGAATACAAGTAATGTGGTTTGTTAGCGAACACATGATGGTACGCGATAGCTGTAGTATCTTCCAACCACAGAGCAGATCCAAGTCACCTGATCTGTTCGATGCCACATCATGTGGCGCTAACAGATCACGTGACTTGTATCTGCACTGTGATTGGACAATACAGACCGCGAGGCTCCATGGTGAGTGGAGGCTTTGGTGCTCTTTGAAACAAACTGACAATACAAACGTGATTTCTCAGAGGGCACCGATGGGCACTACATCAACAATAAGAAATTGTTTTGTAATCTCGGTTGAAAATAGAACATCTACGTTGCACAGTAATATTGCTAATATTTGATACCACTACGGGTTTTGAGGGTTGAGAATCCACTTCCGGAACCACTGGTTGCAGCCCTATTTACTCAGCATTGGGGGCAGGGGGGAAGTGATCCCTTATCTGTGCTTGGTGGGGGCAGACTTCTCCCTGGCACAGTGTCTAGGACGTGATAAGAAGGATCAGACAGATATGATGTCATAAAGAGATCAGTGAGGACACAGAACCAACTGATCCCCAAAGTTCCGATCACTGGGAGTTCCATTTGGGCACTGGAACACGGAGCTTTATGACATCACCGACTAATCCTTCTAGAGCTTATCCTAGGGAGAGGTGTGAGCAGCACTTAGAGGAGGAGAAGGAGAGAGCAGGGAGGAGGAAGGAGCTAGCAGTTTTTTGGTCACATTTCACAATAAGATGCAGTTCACAAAGCAATTAAAATGCTTCTCTGACTGGTATATTTATTACTTGCATAATAACCATTTAACCTGCTTGAAGTGCTTATCGTCTCGAGGTTCATACACATGACCTTCCTTTCAATCTGAATTTGGAGCACGTTCAACGCATCGTCAGAATGGACTGCAAACTTTAACAAAGCCCAGATGGCAGACTGACATTATTATGTAGAACTCCGCCATCCATCTGGAATCTTGAGGGACAAAGTCATTCAGACAAAAGTGAAGGAAAAGAGGTTGCCATTTTCTGTCCTGAATTCTAAGGGCCACTTGGGAACACTTTCCATTAGAAGAGTCCAAAAAAAGGCAACCTATTCCCTATATAGTGACAATGTACCAGAGCCTATGGGCCCTATATAGGGAATAGGGTGCCATTTCAGAGGCACATAGGTTTGTGGGTCAGGACAACATGTACCATCATAAATCCAATATCTCCCTTTTACTTCCCCTTTAACACCTAGGAACTCCTCAGAAAAACAGAGCCAGGAGTTTTCCCCAACAACCATGATCCGACCAGAAAAAAAACACTCCTGTCCCCACTGATAAATAGGACCATGTTGCTTGACAAATAGAGCGGGAATTATTTAAAAACCTGAAACGGCTATGTATTTAGCTGTGGTGTAAAGGAGTCAGAAAGGAGACAGCTGTCCCCGTCACCATGACATCATACCTAACTAAAGTGTTCTTTAACAGAACATAGTCCACCTCCTGCTTCCTATTGTAACATGTGCTAGTAGATAGGGGGCTGTGATCCAGAAAGGTACCCTATTCCGTACGTAGGGTGCTACTTTAAACCAGGGAAAGTAGTGCACTACATAGGGAATAGGGTGTAGAGGGGGCCTGTGAGGGGTGTGGGGGGGGGGGAGGTGGGGGGGTCAGGTGTAGGGTTGGGGGGGGGGTAGTAGTAAGAGGGGGGGGGGGGGGGTAGTAGTAGTAAGAGGGACACCACAGCTAAACACACCCCTCTAGGTTGACCTTTGACCCCTCATGCTGCTACTTCGGCGGCAGGGGCTGCTTCTGCCTCAGGGGCGGTGGGAGCCGTCTCGGCCACTACTTCGGCCACTACTTCCTCACCGGCGGCCTCCACGGCAACGACCTCTTCCACGACGCCAGGAGCCGCATCTGCGACGTCCTCGATGACGGCCTCTGCGTCAGCCTCCGGTGGAGCTTCTTCCGTCACCACGGCAACTTCCACTGCGGGCGCTTCCTCAACTGCGACGACCTCTGGTTCCGCAGCAACCTCTGCAACCGCCTCTAGGACAGCGACCTCTGCCACGACTTCCTCTGCTGCTGCAGGCGCCTCTTCGACTGCGGCCGTCTCAGCGACCACCTCGGCTAACACCTCTGCTTCTACTGGTGCCGGTTCTTCTGGGGATTCTACTTCCTCTGCTGCTGGTGCTGCTTCCTCTGCTGCTGGTGCTGCTTCCTCTGCTGCTGGTGCTGCTTCTGGAAGGAGATGGAGAGAGAGAGAGAGAGAGGGAGAAGTGGAATAGAGAGAAAGATGAGGACACGGTCTTATCCCTCCCTACAGGGTTTTGTCCAATTCCAACATCGATCCCCTAAAGACAGATTCTAAATTGTACCATGTGGTCTGGTCTCTGGGTAGAAAGTATCCTGATCAGTAACAAAAGGATAGGTGGATCCAACACGGAGAAAAATACTAAATTAAGTTCTGCTAAGCAGTTAACTACCTTCTAATGTGTGATGCAGTTTGACCTTTGAACCCTCCGGAAACCCCTGAGAGTATACTACAAACGTAGCTAGATATACTCAGGCCTTTCTGAAATGAGCTAGCTTCAGGTAGCTTCACATTCCAGCTCAGGCCTTTCTGAAATGAGCTAGCTTCAGGTAGCTTCACATTCCAGCTCAGGCTTTTCTGAAATGAGCTAGCTTCAGGTAGCTTCACATTCCAGCTCAGGCTTTTCTGAAATGAGCTAGCTTCAGGTAGCTTCACATTCCAGCTCAGGCTTTTCTGAAATGAGCTAGCTTCAGGTAGCTTCACATTCCAGCTCAGGCTTTTCCCATTAAGTAGATATTGATTGTGCACTTGTCACTTCCTCGAGCCTGCTCAAGCCAGGCTTGTAACTCCATAACTAGTTCGAACACCGAACCCGTCAGACACCGAACCCGTCAGACACCGAACCCGTCAGACACCGAACGAACCCGTCAGACACCGAACCCATCATTGACAATTTTAAAACATCAATCCATGTGCCAGAGTGACACATTTTCATGTTTTACTAAATCAAAAAAAATGAAACAAAAAAAAGTCACCCTGCAATTTCAGCAGACTATGGTGTGGAGACCACGGTGTGGAGACCACGGTGTGGAGACCACGGTGTGGAGACCACGGTGTGGAGACCACGGTGTGGAGATGTGGAGACCACGGTGTGGAGACCACGGTGTGGAGACTACGGTGTGGAGACTACGGTGTGGAGACTACGGTGTGGAGACCACGGTGTGGAGACAATTTGCAATTTTTAACACGAGAACAGTTGATTAATAAAATATTGAGTCAGTCGTCTCCTTTGAATATGGAGAATAAAGAGATGATCCACTCAGAGGGAGGAAGTCTAATTGGAACGGTCCTCAACTCTAAGCTGTAATGCTTCATTCAGGATAAGTATAGTTAACCTGCCCGGGGCAAGTTCCTTCTGAAGGATTCACTGGCATAGAAATGAAGCTGGCTAAAATAAAAAGGTGAGCCACATTCACGTCAGCAGTCATCCTGAGTTGAACTCAGAGTTGAACAAAGACAACTCAAACCACATTCGTTGTTTAGGGCTCCGACCAGGTTGGTGACACCTGCTCAGCTGCAAAGGACCCCTATGGCTTTGAAAAAAAACGTCAAATCCCTATTCCTCAATTACAAGCCCTCAAAGGTCATTGGAGGGAGGTCAGAGGGGCAAAGAGCGCAGATCCTTTGAGAGAGCGGCGAGAAATAGTGGAATCTAGGATGGGGATTTGACAGCTTGTTAATGCCACAGAGGTGAACTGCAGCTCATTAGGTGTCAACTTAAGGATCGTCAGAGAGTCACTCTTGCCAAAAATCTGTCCAAAATAAGTCCAATGAGTTTCTATGGCTGGTTTTGGACCGAAGCTCGTCGCCTGCCTTCACGCCATTGGGACAACAACTCCCATCGTTCGGGTGGAGCCCTGATATACAGATCTCTGGTCCAAGGGCGTTAATGATTAACAGGAGGAGGCAAGAAATGGAGGGAACAAGGACAGAGGGAGGAAGCCAGGATTTCTTTGACGGCTAGTAACCTTATCGGACACAGAGACAATCCCAAGATGCACCCCATTTCCCTACATAGTGCACTACATTTGACCAGAGCTCTATGGGCCCTATGGGTCCTGGTCAAATGTAGTGCACTAAATAGGGTGCCTCTTGGGACACACTCCCAGCCAGAGGGAACACCTGGAGCAGGGTTAAGGTCAAGGTTAAATGAAAACAGCTGTTTTTTTTATAAACAAACCATTATAATAGGTAACAAGGATAATATCAACCGATTAGCCACAGTGGTCTGTATTGGTATTTAAACGGGCCCCTGACTAGTTAAAGGTCCAGCCACATTCTGTTGTAGAAGTATACCCAAGTACACGAACAAGGATAAGATCTCAACTCATTAGCCAGGAATGACAGCAGTAGCCACAACTGGTTTTAAACGGTATAATTAAGAAGACGAGGAACTTGGGGTCAGGTACTCAGGGCGATAGAGCTGTGACAGACTAAGCAACGAGCAAACATCCAAACGTAACATGCAGGCAGGACAGAAAACAAAATAACAAGCTTTTTGGAATACACCAAAATATATGCAAATGAGGAAAAGAGAAAAGGACCAACAGGTCGATATGAAGGGAATGAATGAGTTCCCGTGGCTTTAGTCTGAACAGTGTGGAGATGTGTGCAGAGTAAACGATACTACAGACTAAAACCACAATAATAAGCAAGCAAAGATAAGTCGGACGCCGGTAAGAACATCTGATGTTTGGATCGTGTGTTAATGCATTGTTCCCTGACCAAGTTCAGGAGCCAAAGCTCAACATTGCCCTTTTCTTTTCAAGTGTGCCCAGCTTATGGAGCTATTTTGGAAACAGGTTTAGAATGTTTAAAAGGGGTAGAGGTTGTTGAATACGTGTAGGCCAGGTGTAGAAATCAGAGTTAGTTATTGAAAGTTTGTTGGCTAGCAATGACAAACTGGCTACCAGTGCCAGGTGTGTCAGGGGAGGTGTAGAGTTTCATTTAAAGTTGATGCGATCGAATAGCGAAGCCTACAAAATGGCGCCCCCATTGAGGGTGTGTCTATGTATAGGTTGAGGGTGTGTCTATGTATAGGTTGAGGGTGTGTCTATGTATAGGTTGAGGGTGTGTCTATATAGGTTGAGGGTGTGTCTATATATAGGTTGGGGGTGTCTATATATAGGTTGGGGGTGTGTCTATATAGGTTGAGGGTGTGTCTATATATAGGTTGGGGGTGTGTCTATATATATAGGTTGGGGGTGTGTCTATATATAGGTTGGGGGTGTGTCTATATATAGGTTGGGGGTGTGTCTATATATAGGTTGAGGGTGTGTCTATATATAGGTTGAGGGTGTGTCTATATATAGGTTGAGGGTGTGTCTATATATAGGTTGAGGGTGTGTCTATATATAGGTTGGGTGTGTCTATATATAGGTTGGGGGTGTGTCTATATATAGGTTGGGGGTGTGTCTATATATAGGTTGGGGGTGTGTCTATATATAGGTTGGGGGTGTGTCTATATATAGGTTGGGGGTGTGTCTATATATAGGTTGAGGGTGTGTCTATATATAGGTTGAGGGTGTGTCTATATATAGGTTGAGGGTGTGTCTATATATAGGTTGAGGGTGTGTCTATATATAGGTTGAGGGTGTGTCTATATATAGGTTGAGGGTGTGTCTATATATAGGTTGAGGGTGTGTCTATATATAGGTTGAGGGTGTGTCTATATATAGGTTGAGGGTGTGTCTATATATAGGTTGAGGGTGTGTCTATATATAGGTTGAGGGTGTGTCTATATATAGGTTGAGGGTGTGTCTATATATAGGTTGGGGGTGTGTCTATATATAGGTTGGGGGTGTCTATATATAGGTTGAGGGTGTGTCTATATATAGGTTGAGGGTGTGTCTATATATAGGTTGAGGGTGTGTCTATATATAGGTTGAGGGTGTGTCTATATATAGGTTGAGGGTGTGTCTATATATAGGTTGAGGGTGTGTCTATATATAGGTTTAGGGTTTGTCTATATATAGGTTTAGGGTTTGTCTATATATAGGTTTAGGGTTTGTCTATACTCTGTATGGCCCCTAGTGTACTAAGGATGGGTGAATGTAGGTAGGAACAGAGAACTAGACTCTACATGAACCAATCAGAGCTCCCAGCGACACCATGTGAACCAAGGAGCTTAGCCCAACAGACCAATCAGGCAATCTGGGCACAGGGCCCAGGAACCCAGACAGGTCAATTAATCACTGACAGAAATCAGCCCTGACAGTCTAGATTAATCGCATTCAGAGTGATCATTCCACCATGCTGGCATGTCGGTGGCAGCGCCAAAACAGGGTCCATGCCAAAAGAAAACCTTTGGCTAGGCTTAGTGTGGACAAAAACATTATTGTCATGGTTGCAACGTTCTGATGAGACATTCCTTCTCCAACTGACACTAGAACTCTGGCCATTCTTGTCCACTATGATGACGAATTCTGGAATACTGAGAGTACAAATTGTAGAACTCCCCTAGGATTCTACATTCTATGGTTCTAAATTCTATGGCTCATGTCTATTGGTAGAATGTCAAGAGTGTGGATCAATGGAGTGTGAGGCAGTGCAGACAGTAGGCTACTGAGAACTCACCCTTGGGCCTCGAGTTCATCTCGGCGAGTCGGTCATTGTACCGCTCACTGTCACCATTCACTGTCTTGTAAGCCTGAATGGAACAGACAGACCGAGAGGTTGGAGGGACACGCCAAATTAAAAGAACACAGAAAGTGAATCTAGCTGCATTTCAAAATGGCTGCCTTGCTCTAAGTTGAGAAGCTGAATCCTCTCTTCCCTCAGCACTAGTAAGTAACAGTGTAGGGTTCAATAAAGGAGTGGCCTAAGCTAACGTCCTTGCCAACGGTTCTCTGTAGAACTGGTATAACGGTCTTTAAAAAGCTCCACTGCTGCGGTAAGGACTCTCCATGACAACAGTTACCACAAGGCTATACAGTGAGCTCCAGAAGTGTGTTTTGGCTCTGTACTCCTGCACTTTAATACATACAAGTTAAAATCCTAAACTACACCCTGCTCAGTGCGTTTGTCCACCATACAGATACATTGTTTAACCTCATTCCGACTAAAACTACACACATCATCAGATTAGAATTTTGATTCTAATCAATTTTATACAGTTATAAGGTTTCAGAGTGGATTTTTTTAAAAATCATTATCTTTCAACATATAGATTATTTTATCAAAAGGCAGGTTTTGTTAAATATTTACCAGTTATGTAGAACCTGATAGTTCCCACACCCACCCATCCGTAACCTAGAACTCCTCTAGTCTAGACATACCCATGACCGTACATTGCTTGTGAACCGTTTAGAAATTACAAAACTTTTTGTACATAGCCAGCCAGCCCCCCCCCCCCCATTTTAGGGGGCCAACAGTTTTGGGAGAATTTCACTTGTATGGGTGTTATGTAGTGAAAAGTGTAGTATTTGGTCCCATATTCAGAGCACCACACGACTGCGTCAACCTTGTGACTAAACTACTTTGTTGTGGTTGTTCCAGATTATTTTGTGCCCAATAGAAATAAAATGGTAAACAATGTGTAATTTTAGAGTCATTATAAATAAGAATAAAATATGATATAGTAATGTGGATGCTACCATGGTTACGGACCATCCTGAATAATGATGAGTGAGAAAGTAACACAACAATATCATACCCCCAGGACATGCTAACCTCTCATCAATACAATTACAAGGGGGAGGTTAGCATTTTATATCATACCCCCCAGTGTAACGGATGTGAAACGGCTAGCTTAATTAGCGTGGGCGCTAAATAGCGTTTCAATCAGTGACGTCACTTGCTCTGAGACCTTGAAGTAGTAGTTCCCCTTGCTCTGCAAGGGCCGCGGCTTTTGTGGAGCGATGGGTAACGATGCTTCGAGGGTGACTGTTGATGTGTGCAGAAGGTCCCTAGTTCGCGCCCGGGTATGGGTGAGGGGACGGTCTAAAGTTATACTGTTACATTGATGCTGTTGACCCGGATTACTGGTTGCTGCGGAAAAAGGAGGAAGGTCAAAAGGGGGTGAGTGTTAACGGATGTGAAACGGCTAGCTTAGTTAGCGTGGGCGCTAAATAGCGTTTCAATCAGTGACGTCACTTGCTCTGAGACCTTGAAGTAGTAGTTCCCCTTGCTCTGCAAAGGCCGCGGCTTTTGTGGAGCGATGGGTAACGATGCTTCGAGGGTGACTGTTGATGTGTGCAGAAGGTCCCTGGTTCGCGCCCGGGTAAAGGGCGAGGGGACGGTCTAAAATTATACTGTTACACCAGGACATGCTAACCTCTCATCATTACAATTACAAGGGAGAGGTTAGCATTTTATATCATACCCCCCAGGACATGCTAACCTCTCATCATTACAATTACAATTGGAGGTTAGCATTTTATATCATACCCCCCAAGACATGCTAACCTCTCATCATTACAATTACAAGGGGAGGTTAGCATTTTATATCATACCCCCCAGGACATGCTAACCTCTCATCATTACAATTACAAGGGGGAGGTTAGCATTTTATATCATACCCCCCAGGACATGCTAACCTCTCATCATTACAATTACAAGGGGAGGTTAGCATTGTATATCATACCCCCCAGGACATGCTAACCTCTCATCATTACAATTACAAGGGGGAGGTTAGCATTTTATATCATACCCCCCCAGGACATGCTAACCTCTCATCATTACAATTACAAGGGGAGGTTAGCATTGTATATCATACCCCCCAGGACATGCTAACCTCTCATCATTACAATTACAAGGGGGAGGTTAGCATTGTATATCATACCCCCCAGGACATGCTAACCTCTCATCATTACAATTACAAGTGGAGATTAGCATGTCTTTTTTTTGGGGGGGGTGTATGATATTTGTGCGTGAGAGATTTACAGAGCAGGTGTTTAACTGAACCATAACCTGTGTACTGTTCCTAGTTGAGGCGAGTGCTGTTGAGTTTCAGCCACATAAGAGAAAAATGTGGTGGGGTTTTCATCCTACAGTAACGTGATACTACGGTATTATATTGGGTCCTGTAGAACACCATCATTATGTGATCCTGCACACATTCAGTTTTCATCAAACTTTATTAAAAAAAAACGACCTCCGTTCACCAGAGTAGCCTGTTCTCTACAGGTAGAGGGTCAAGTGGGTAGCCTAGTGGTTAGAACGTTGGACTAGTAACCGGTAGGTTGCAAGTTCAAACCGCCGAGCTGACAAGGTACAAATCTGTCGTTCTGCCCCTGAACAGGCAGTTAACCCACTGTTCCTAGGCCGTCATTGAAAATAAGAATTTGTTCTTAACTTACTAGTTAAATAAAGGTAAAACCACTGGCCTGGGATCTGTTCCCTAACCAAACCACTGGCCTGGGATCTGTTCCCTAACCAAACCACTGGCCTGGGATCTGTTCCCTAACCAAACCACTGGCCTGTTCCCTAACCAAACTACTGACCTGGGATCATGTGTCCTAATGTTTATGCATTGTTCCTAAACCAAACCACTGGCCTGGGATCTGTTCCCTAACCAAACCACTGGCCTGGGATCATGTTCCCTAACCATACCACTGGCCTGGGATCATGTTCCCTAACCAAACCACTGGCCTGGGATCTGTTCCCTAACCAAACCACTGGCCTGGGATCATGTGTCCTAATGTTAATGCATTGTTCCCTAACCAAACTACTGGCCTGGGATCATGTGTCCTAATGTTAATGCATTGTTCCCTAACCAAACCACTGGCCTGGGATCTGTTCCCTAACCAAACCACTGGCCTGGGATCATGTGTCCTAATGTTTATGCATTGTTCCCTAACCAAACCACTGGCCTGGGATCTGTTCCCTAACCAAACCACTGGCCTGGGATCTGTTCCCTAACCAAACCACTGGCCTGGGATCTGTTCCCTAACCAAACCACTGGCCTGGGATCATGTGTCCTAATGTTTATGCATTGTTCCCTAATCAAACCACTGGCCTGGGATCTGTTCCCTAACCAAACTACTGGCCTGGGCTCATGTGTCCTAATGTTAATGCATTGTTCCCTAACCAAACCACTGACCTGGGGTCTGTTCCCTAACCAAACCACTGGCCTGGGATCATGTTCCCTAACCAAACCACTGGCCTGGGATCATGTTCCCTAACCAAACCACTGGCCTGGGGTCATGTGTCCGAATGTTAATGAATTGGATTAATGTGTGGAAAACTGATCTGGGAAGAGTCAGGAAAAATCAATACTTAATGTCAATATGCTTGAAATTAAACTATATAGCATGCTTAGTTCAAGTTAACCTTCAGGCACAGACTTCAGATCAGTGTTTGCTCTCCAGATCACCTTAACCATTATGGGAGGAAACAAAAAAAAAAACTGACCTAAGATCAGTGTCTAGGGTGATACTCAAATAAGAATACTGTTCTGAGTCGATGGAGCCCTTCAGGAACAAATCTGATCTAGGATCAGCATGTATTGCCCAGGCCTTATCCTTTAAACTTAGGTACACACACACACAACCGATCTTGAATCAGTACTTACATAGACCACAGCGGCAGTGAGGCCTCCTCCACACAGAACGGCGTACGCCACGTTGGTGGCAGAGCCACCGGGGATCCCGACGGACATCTGCCGCACTGGAACCACTGTGAGGAGACCCAGTGGAGAGGGGGACATGGTTAGGGGACGGACCGGAAGAGAGAGCTACCAAAGACTGTGGATAATGAAGATCTCATAAAGGCGGTTTACCAGTTTACCAAAAATGGTCAAGGTTCCTGTCTGTGAAAGATTCTTCAAAGTAGAAGCCACCACCGTAAAGCTTGGAGGAGGTGTGATGGTGATTTGCTGGTGACACCGATTTATTTAGATTTCAAGGCACACTTAACCAGCGATACATCATGCCATCTGGTTGGCGCTTAATGGGACTATCATTTGTTTTTCAACGGGACAAAGACCAAACACACCTCCATGCTGTGTAAGGGCTATTTGACCGAGAGTGATGGAGTGCTGCATCAGATGACCTTGCCTCCACAATCACCCGACCTCAACCCAATTGAGATGGTTTGGGATGAGTTGGACCGCAGAGTGACGGAAAAGCAGCCAACAAGTGCTCAGCATATATGAGAACTCCTTCAAGACTGTTGGAAAAGTATTCCAGGTGAAGCTGGTTGAGAGAATGCCAAGAGTGTGCAAAGCTATGATCAACGCAAAGGGTGGCTACTTTGAGGAATCTAAAATATATATTCAGATTTGTTGAACACTTTTTTGGTTACTACATGATTCCATGTGTGTTATTTCATAGTTTTGATGTCTTCATTATTATACAATGTAGAAAATAATAGAAATAAAGAAAAACCCTTGAATGAGTCAATGTCCAAACATTTGACTGGTACTGTAGATACAGAGGGATATCTACATATATACAAACTATAAAGCATGTAAATATATGAATAAAAAGCTAGACGTATACTTTTTGTTCATCTACTCAGACAGTAAGGAAAATGCTAGTTTTTTATTGGACAGAGCTGAACAAGCTAAACAAGCTAAACACGACTAGCCAACCTATCCCAGTCCATCCTACCAAGCTAAACGCAACTAGCCAACCAATCCCAGTCCATCCTACCAAGCTAAAACGCAACTAGCCAACCTATCCCAGTCCATCCTACCAAGCTAAAACGCAACTAGCCAACCAATCCCAGTCCATCCTACCAAGCTAAAACGCAACTAGCCAACCAATCCCAGACCATCCTACCAAGCTAAAACGCAACTAGCCAACCTATCCC
The DNA here is from genome assembly GCF_013265735.2 of Oncorhynchus mykiss. NCBI lineage: Eukaryota > Metazoa > Chordata > Actinopteri > Salmoniformes > Salmonidae > Oncorhynchus > Oncorhynchus mykiss. Next base: position 366,021 of record NW_023493658.1, read on the forward strand.
AGTCCATCCTACCAAGCTAAAACACAACTAGCCAACCAATCCCAGACCACCCTACCAAGCTAAAACGTGACTAGCCAACCAATCTCAGACAACCCTACCAAGCTAAAACGCGACTAGGCAACCAATCCCAGTCCATCCTACCAAGCTAAAACGCGACTAGGCAACCAATCCCAGTCCATCCTACCAAGCTAAAACGCGACTAGGCAACCAATCCCAGTCCATCCTACCAAGCTAAAACGTGACTAGCCAACCAATCCCAGTCCATCCTACCAAGCTAAAACGCGACTAGGCAACCAATCCCAGTCCATCCTACCAAGCTAAAACGCAACTAGCCAACCAATCCCAGTCCATCCTACCAAGCTAAAACGCGACTAGCCAACCAATCCCAGACCATCCTACCAAGCTAAAACGCAACTAGCCAACCTATCCCAGTCCATCCTACCAAGCTAAAACAACTAGCCAACCAATCCCAGACCACCCTACCAAGCTAAAACGCGACTAGCCAACCAATCCCAGACAACCCTACCAAGCTAAAACGTGACTAGCCAACCAATCCCAGTCCATCCAACCAAGCTAAAACGCGACTAGCCAACCAATCCCAGACCACCCTACCAAGCTAAAACGCGACTAGCCAACCAATCCCAGACAACCCTACCAAGCTAAAACGCGACTAGGCAACCAATCCCAGTCCATCCTACCAAGCTAAACACAACTAGCCAACCAATCCCAGTCCATCCTACCAAGCTAAAACGCGACTAGCCAACCAATCCCAGTCCATCCTACCAAGCTAAAACGTGACTAGCCAACCAATCCCAGTCCATCCTACCAAGCTAAAACGCGACTAGGCAACCAATCCCAGTCCATCCTACCAAGCTAAACACAACTAGCCAACCAATCCCAGTCCATCCTACCAAGCTAAAACGCGACTAGCCAACCAATCCCAGTCCATCCTACCAAGCTAAAACGTGACAAGCCAACCAATCCCAGTCCATCCTACCAAGCTAAAACGTGACTAGCCAACCAATCCCAGACAACCCTACCAAGCTAAAACGTGACTAGCCAACCAATCCCAGACAACCCTACCAAGCTAAAACGTGACTAGCCAACCAATCCCAGTCCATCCTACCAAGCTAAAACGTGACTAGCCAACCAATCCCAGTCCATCCTACCAAGCTAAAACGCGACTAGCCAACCAATCCCAGTCCATCCTACCAAGCTAAAACGTGACTAGCCAACCAATCCCAGTCCATCCTAGTCCAGACCAGGGTTGAAATAATATTTGAAATAATTTCAAGTAGTTTCTGTTGTTGATTGAGCCTGGTTTAATGGACCAACAGACAGACCAACCCTACCCACCTGGCGATAGTGGTAGACACCTGGCTACCCTGCCTAGTGGTTGGAGCTGGTGTAATATCACTGTCAGACTGTAGGACACTGAATCATCTTCACAGAACCATCATATTAACAACACTAAAGAAAGACCCAAATGCAGAAATAGAGATTTGAGATTAGACCATAAATCTCCATAATGGGTTGTGGTTGTTGTTATTGTTATTGTTGTGTGGGTGGCATGGTCCACATGGCCAGTAGGGCTGGGTGGAGAGCAGGAGCCTAGTCTTCAGTAAACAGACTGCCAGGGTTGACAGGATTGGCTCTCCTCAGGCTAAATAGCCTGATCCTATCAACACTGGCAATGGTGGTGTATTTAGAACACAGACATAAATAAAACCTCGTCCTTCCTGGACCAAAGATCCTCTCCTCTGCGACACAATCACCCAAACACTCCCTAAAAATCACACACAGAACACATACACACACCATAGAAACGACACCATAGAAACGACACCATAGAAACGACACCATAGAAACGACATAAAACCAGTCAACGACACAGGAAATCGTGGCCGTGTTTTGCTGTCTACTTCTGCCTGTTAAGTCCATTAGAGACTAGTAAAGGACTTCTATAGATGAATGTATACATTCAGCCCTGAGTAGAAAACACCAGGAATATAACTGTACTGTGGTGGTGTACAGGGGACTAGGTTCAAAGTTCAACATGTGTCCCAGAATGCAAAGGTCTGGCAGAGGGGCGCCTACAGGGAAAAACAAGAGACACTTTTCTATAAGTAGTGCCTCTGTGGTGTGTGCTCATGAAGGATGTGTGTGTGTGTGTGTGTGTGTGTTTCCACACCCGTCTCTGGGTGAGTGTGTGAGCAACATATGTGTTCTATAAGAGGTGTGTGTGTTTACCTGTGTCTGGGTGTGTGTTCACCTGTCTCTGGTTGAGAGAGTGTGTGTGTGCACCTGTCTCCCCTCCACGTAAAGAGTATCACATTTCATCCTGTAGCTCTGCAGAGAACACATCTATCCCCCCCCCCCCCCCCCGATAGAGGTCAACAGAACCACATGTGGAGTCAGCATGGTAGGGTACATCTACCCCTCCTGATAGAGGTCAACAGAACCACATGTACCCTACCATGCTGACTCCTCACCCCCCCCTGATAGAGGTCAACAGAACCACATGTACCCTACCATGCTGACTCCTCACCTACCCCCCCTGATAGAGGTCAACAGAACCCACATGTACCCTACCATGCTGACTCCTCATCTACCCCCCCTGATAGAGGTCAACAGAACCACATGTACCCTACCATGCAGACTCCTCATCTACCCCCCGCTGATAGAGGTCAACAGAACCCACATGTACCCTACCATGCTGACTCCTGACCCCCCCCCCCCCGATAGAGGTCAACAGAACCACATGTACCCTACCATGCTGACTCCTCACCTACCCCCCCTGATAGAGGTCAACAGAACCACATGTACCCTACCATGCTGACTCCTCACCTACCCCCCCTGATAGAGGTCAACAGAACCACATGTACCCTACCATGCTGACTCCTCATCTACCCCCCCCAATAGATGTCAACAGAACCACATGTACCCTACCATGCTGACTCCTCATCTACCCCCCCCCAATAGATGTCAACAGAACCACATGTACCCTACCATGCTGACTCCTCACCCCCCCCTGATAGAGGTCAACAGAACCACATGTACCCTACCATGCTGACTCCTCATCTACCCCCCCCGATAGAGGTCAACAGAACCCACATGTACCCTACCATGCTGACTCCTCACCCCCCCCCCTGATAGAGGTCAACATAACCACATGTACCCTACCATGCTGACTCCTCACCTACCCCCCCTGATAGAGGTCAACAGAACCACATGTACCCTACCATGCTGACTCCTCACCTACCCCCCCTGATAGAGGTCAACAGAACCACATGTACCCTACCATGCTGACTCCTCATCTACCCCCCCTGATAGAGGTCAACAGAACCACATGTACCCTACCATGCTGACTCCTCATCTACCCCCCCCAATAGATGTCAACAGAACCACATGTACCCTACCATGCTGACTCCTCATCTACCCCCCCCCAATAGATGTCAACAGAACCACATGTACCCTACCATGCTGACTCCTCACCCCCCCCTGATAGAGGTCAACAGAACCACATGTACCCTACCATGCTGACTCCTCATCTACCCCCCCCGATAGAGGTCAACAGAACCCACATGTACCCTACCATGCTGACTCCTCATCTACCCCCCCTGATAGAGGTCAACAGAACCACATGTACCCTACCATGCAGACTCCTCATCTACCCCCCGCTGATAGAGGTCAACAGAACCCACATGTACCCTACCATGCTGACTCCTCACCCCCCCCCCCTGATAGAGGTCAACAGAACCACATGTACCCTACCATGCTGACTCCTCACCTACCCCCCCTGATAGAGGTCAACAGAACCACATGTACCCTACCATGCTGACTCCTCACCTACCCCCCCTGATAGAGGTCAACAGAACCACATGTACCCTACCATGCTGACTCCTCATCTACCCCCCCTGATAGAGGTCAACAGAACCACATGTACCCTACCATGCTGACTCCTCATCTACCCCCCCCAATAGATGTCAACAGAACCACATGTACCCTACCATGCTGACTCCTCACCCCCCCCTGATAGAGGTCAACAGAACCACATGTACCCTACCATGCTGACTCCTCATCTACCCCCCCCGATAGAGGTCAACAGAACCCACATGTACCCTACCATGCTGACTCCTCACCCCCCCCCCCCTGATAGAGGTCAACAGAACCACATGTACCCTACCATGCTGACTCCTCACCCCCCCCCCTGATAGAGGTCAACAGAACCACATGTACCCTACCATGCTGACTCCTCACCTACCCCCCCTGATAGAGGTCAACAGAACTACATGTACCCTACCATGCTGACTCCTCATCTACCCCCCCCAATAGATGTCAACAGAACCACATGTACCCTACCATGCTGACTCCTCATCTACCCCCCCCCAATAGATGTCAACAGAACCACATGTACCCTACCATGCTGACTCCTCACCCCCCCCTGATAGAGGTCAACAGAACCACATGTACCCTACCATGCTGACTCCTCATCTACCCCCCCCGATAGAGGTCAACAGAACCCACATGTACCCTACCATGCTGACTCCTCACCCCCCCCCCTGATAGAGGTCAACAGAACCACATGTACCCTACCATGCTGACTCCTCACCTACCCCCCCTGATAGAGGTCAACAGAACCACATGTACCCTACCATGCTGACTCCTCATCTACCCCCCCTGATAGAGGTCAACAGAACCACATGTACCCTACCATGCTGACTCCTCATCTACCCCCCCCAATAGATGTCAACAGAACCACATGTACCCTACCATGCTGACTCCTCATCTACCCCCCCCCCAATAGATGTCAACAGAACCACATGTACCCTACCATGCTGACTCCTCACCCCCCCCCCCCCCCCCCGATAGAGGTCAATGGCACCACATGTACCCTACCATGCTGACTCCTCCCCCCCCCCCCCCCCCCCCCCCCCCCGATAGAGGTCAATGGCACCACATGTACCCTACCATGCTGACTCCTCACCCCCCTGATAGAGGTCAATGGCACCACATGTACCCTACCATGCTGACTCCTCACCCCCCCCCCCCCGATAGAGGTCAATGGCACCCCATGTAACACGTCAGTGAGCTGATCAGATACATGAATCTTATCAGCTCCATAGATGACCGAAGCAACCTACATAACATCCCAGAACTCTAGCCTAGTGGTGGCCAGTATGCGAGGTCAGTACAGGTGCATCAAAGCTGGGACCGAGAGACTGAAAAACAGCTTCTATCTCAAGGCCATCAGACTGTTAAACAGCCACCACAAACATTGAGTGGCTGCTGCCAACACACTGACTCAACTCCAGCCACTTTAATAATGGGAATTGATGGAAAATGATGGAAAATATATCACTAGCCACTTTAAACAATGCTACCTAATATAATGTTTACATACCCTACATTATTCATCTCATATGTATATGTATATACTGTACTCTATATCATCTACTGCATCTTTATGTAATACATGTATGACTAGCCACTTTAACTATGCCACTTTGTTTACATACTCATCTCATATGTATATACTGTACTCGATACCATCTACTGTATCTTGCCTATGCTGCTCTGTACCATCACTCATTCATATATCTTTATGTACATATTCTTTATCCCCTTACACTGTGTACAAGACAGTAGTTTTGGAATTGTTAGCTAGATTACTTGTTGGTTATTACTGCATTGTCGGAACTAGAAGCACAAGCATTTCGCTACACTCGCATTAACATCTGCTAACCATGTGTATGTGACAAATAAAATTTGATTTGATAGTGGTGGCCTAGTGGTGGCCTAGTGGTGGCCTAGTGGTAAGAGCGTTGGGCCAGTAACCAGAAGGTTGCTAAATTGAATCTGAGCTGACAAGGTAAAAATCTGTTGTTCTGACCCTGAACAAGGCAGTTAACCCACTGTTTCTAGGCTGTCATTGAAAATAAGAATTTGTTTTTAACTGACTTGCCTCGTTAAATAAAGGTTAAATATAAAAATATAAAAACACACCACCTTTTACATAGAGGCCATTTAGCAGACTCTGGTCCAGAGAGACGCCCAGTCAATACATTCAACTAAGGTAGGACAAGACAAATCACAACAGTCAGTGCCAGTAAAACGTTCCTCAAAAAAAACACAGCCATCAGTGGTTACCAGACGTTGATCCTGGTTGACCCAGAGCTACTCTGCTGCCCTCTCTAATCCCATGACACGGCAAGTGGCCTCCTGTCTGTACCTGTGAAGGCCCGGTTATTTATACAGGTAGCTAGGCACTAATCAGTTAAGCTGAGCCAGAGGTCAGACGTGTCACAGACACGCGTGATTCCAGTCTCCTCCCTGACAGCCAATCATAGCACAATAGCATTGACCCCCCACCGATTCCTTCCAGCTGAATAGAGACCATTCACAGCAGTGACACACACAGGACTATACATGCATGAAGAGATGCCCGCCCCTATGTAGGCCCAAAGCCTAACCATGAGGCCCATCTGCCCTGACATAGACCTAGTCATGACTGACTAGTGATCAATAAATCATTAGTCAGCTACATATAATCCAGATCAGGGGGGGAATATACACAGAGGATAAAGCTACCGCTACAATGCATGTCTATGCTTCTAGCTGTAGATCAGGGTGAATATACAGAGGATAAAGCTACCGCTACAATGCATGTATATGCTTCTAGCTGTAGATCAGGGTGAAATACACAGAGGATAAAGCTACCGCTACAATGCATGTCTATGCTTCTAGTTGTAGATCAGGGTGAATATACACAGAGGATAAAGCTACCGCTACAATGCATGTCTATGCTTCTAGCTGTAGATCAGGGGGGGAATATACACAGAGGATAAAGCTACCGCTACAATGCATGTCTATGCTTCTAGCTGTAGATCAGGGTGAATATACACAGAGGATAAAGCTACCGCTACAATGCATGTCTATGCTTCTAGCTGTAGATCAGGGTGAATATACACAGAGGATAAAGCTACCGCTACAATGCATGTCTATGCTTCTAGCTGTAGATCAGGGGGGATATACATCCTAGTGTCAAAGCACAGAGGTTGGAGAGGCTCTAACATTTATAAAACAGGAAATTAAACCAGCACTGTTCAGATCTCCCTCAGGGCAAATTCCTTATGCAACAAAGCAAACAGGGATTCTAGTTCCGGAATGAAGCCAGACTAGAACCAGTCTATCGATGAAGCTCGTGCATGGGAAAGTAGCTGCACTAAAAATACAACCCAAAGCTTCTCCTTGCTTTGACTCAAACCCACACAGAGCTGTTAACTCAACAATAACATTTTCCCTCTCCCTGACAAAACGCTTTGATGAGTCTGGGGAGAATGAATACAACATCACGATCAATTTGGATTATAGAGTTTGAGGCCTCTGCAGAACTCGACAGGTCAAATTCAAGTAGGGCTGTTATAGGCCAATCCAGATAACTATATTCACACAACCCCTATCCCTATACACGCGCTACCATCACACGTGAAGAATATCCATAGGACATCATATAGACTACGACATCTCCACTTAGCCTTCAAAAAAACAACGATTTAGGGGATATATATCAGATAAATACATGCACTTGATGCTTGGATGTTACATAACACCGATTATGTCGTTTTTGGACGGGGATGCGCTGTTTCGTAACTAAAATGTGCAGAGCTGCATGTTCTAATCTTTGTGGACATGGACACACCTCCCCAACGGAAAAGGGGGCGTACTGCCTCAACAAGCGCTCAGCAATAATGTAAGATTGAAATGATTACATGTAACTTTTCTTGCAACGTTTTTCAATAAACTAGTAAATTATGGCGCAGTGGATCATCCCGGAATGAATAAAGTACATAAATGTCGCGCAATTTGAAGGAAACTGCATTGATTGAAAAATCCTGAAACTTTGCATGCAAAATTCACCCAATGTTGGACAAACCATCCAAATGTATAAAATCAAGCTCAACTGTTTACACAGACGGTCATTAAAACCAACTGTAATTGCTTTGACCTTCGCGTAAATCCCCACATCACGCACGCGTGACGCGTCAGCTAGGATGTAACAAACGCTTAATATAAAAATTCCCTAAACTAATACAATATACTCCATCAAATTGGACCACTTGTAATCCACTCACCATTTCTGGATAAAGGCAGGGCGACTGTCATTCGTGCCAGGAGTCCCAGTCTCTGCCAAGCCGATCTACAGAAAAACATTTCTGATCAAGTCCAGGATCTAGTGTACAGTGCGTGTGGTGGTACAGGAGGCTTGCTGGATGACTGACTGAGGAGAGACCAGCTGTGAACACGCAACTACAGACTGCCCTCGTTTGAGTGGAGGCAGAGAATTCACCAAAGAGAGCACTCCCCCCCCGCCTCTTTATAAACGTCATCCCCGACAGGTCAAAGGTTGACTTGACATGTGGTTTTGGGGGAATAAACTAAATAAATATTTTTTAACAACATGTTCCAGAGGTTCTATACGGATTTCACTGAAATATTTCGGAGGGTTTGCGGTGGATTTTGTTATGCGTAAATGAGAATGACAGACCAGATCTCGTTCAGGCATAAACGATAGCCTGTTCAACTGGTATAGTACCGTGGAGATGGCAGAAATACAGGCGGATCGTTATCAAAGTACAGTATGCACATTTTGGTATTATTTCATATAATAACTCATTATTTCATATAATAACTCATTATTTCATATAATAACTTCATATAACTCATTATTTCATATAATAACTTCTTATAATAACTCAGTATTTCATATAATAGCTTCATATAATAACTAATTATTTCATATAATAACTTCATATAATAACTAATTATTTCATAAAATAACTTCATATAATAACTCATTATTTCATATAATAACTTCTGCATAAGTCTAACTACCATAGTAAAACCATATTACCATAGGGCCCTATTCGATAACAAGCTACATCTGAACAATATGAAGTCCAAACAAAAACAAAGTGCCCATATTAACGGATACGCAGTCAAATGGCCATTGTCACTGTCAAAGTGCCTGTCATATTCCCAGAGCATCTCATTCCCCCCTACTACTATGTATAAATGGATTAGGCCTCTCTCCTGCAGCTTGGAAGGAGATGTACACTGGTCAGAAATATCAACGCAGCATGTAAAGTGTTGGTCCCATGTTTCACGAACTGAAAAAAAATATCCCTGACATTTTTAGGAGTATTTCTGTCTGTAGTAAAGCCCTTTTGTGGGGGAAAAAACTCATTCTGATTGGTGCAGCCTGGGTCCCCAGAGGGTGGGCCTGGATGCCAAGTGGGTGGGCCTATGCCCTCCAAGAACCACCCATGGCTACGCCCCTGCCTAGTCGTGTGAAATCCAAACATTAGGGCCTAATTTATTTATTTCCATTGACTGATTTCCTTATATGAACTGTAACTCTGTAAAATCTTTGAAATTGTTCCCATGTTGCGTTTATACATTTTGTTCACTATACATCAGAGACTAGGCAGCATCCCAAATGGCAGCCTATTCCCTATTTAGTGCACTACTTTTGACCAGGGCCCATAGGGAATAGGGTGCCATTTGGTATTCCCTATAGAGTGCACTACTTTTGACCAGGGCCCATAGGGAATAGGGTGCCATTTGGTATTCCCTATAGAGTGCACTACTTTTGACCAGGGCCCATAGGGAATAAGGTGCCATTTTGGGACAAAATCCAGAACAAACACTACGCAGCCATGGACAGGCAGGGCGCTAATGTGGGTCTATATCACAGGAGGTTGGTGGCACCTTAATTGGGGAGGACGGGCTTGTGGTAATGACTGGAGAGGAATCAGGGGAATGGTATCAACTACATCAAACACATGAGCTGTGTTCGAATACCCATACTAACATACTGTACACTACATACTTAATGAGTACCCATACTAACATACTGTACACTACATACTTAATGAGTACCCATACTAACATACTGTACACTACATACTTAATGAGTACCCATACTAACATACTGTACACTACATACTTAATGAGTACCCATACTAACATACTGTACACTACATACTTAATGAGTACCCATACTAACATACTGTACACTACATACTTAATGAGTACCCATACTAACATACTGTACACTACATACTTAATGAGTACCCATACTAACATACTGTACACTACATACTTAATGAGTACCCATACTAACATACTGTACACTACATACTTAATGAGTACCCATACTAACATACTGTACACTACATACTTAATGAGTACCCATACTAACATACTGTACACTACATACTTAATGAGTACCCATACTAACATACTGTACACTACATACTTAATGAGTACCCATACTAACATACTGTACACTACATACTTAATGAGTACCCATACTAACATACTGTACACTACATACTTAATGAGTATATACTACATACTGTTACATACTATTAGTTAATTTTAGTATACTGTAAACAAATCCTTTCAGTTGAGCGTACTAGCTCTTCGCCTGTCTACCGGAAGTTGATGCTGTTGCTATGCAACCTCTTGCTAGCTTAACAAATTACTAGCTAGACATCGTACCAATTCGGGTGTGTTCGTAAATTCACTCTGGCTATCTACGCAGATCTCAGAGCGCACTCGTCTGAGTGTGCCAGAGCGCAGAATAACTGATGAATGTACGAGCGCTCTACACCCTTTGAACATGGCCGGTGTCAGTAAACGTTGGCAAAAAAGCGTAATTAAATTGTTGCTAGCAGCACAGTTACAGTCACCAACGCTCTGGATAACATGAAAACAGCCTAACCAGCTCTGCTAGGGAGAATAAAATGGTCAGAGTGAAGTGTTCTCTCATTTATATCTGGAAGTAACTAGCAAGCTAGCTAATTTGGCGTTGGGTGCTTGACTGCCGTTGTGAGGTCAGAACGCTCGGATCAACCCTGCTCCTCGGCCAGAGCGTCCAGTGTCACTCTGAATGCCCGAGAGCCAAACACTCTGAATTTACAAACAACAATCTGACAACGCTCTGAATTTACAAACGACAATCTGACAACGCTCTGAATTTACAAACAACAATCTGACAACGCTCTGAATTTACAAACAACAATCTGACAACGCTCTGAATTTACAAACACACAGAGCGCACGCTGGCACTCCAGAGTGAATTTACAAATGCACAGAGCGCACGCTGGCACTCCAGAGTGAATTTACAAATGCACAGAGCGCACGCTGGCACTCCAGGGTGAATTTACAAATGCACAGAGCGCACGCTGGCACTCCAGAGTGAATTTACAAATGCACAGAGCGCACGCTGGCACTCCAGAGTGAATTTACAAACGCACAGAGCGCACGCTGGCACTCCAGGGTGAATTTACAAACGCACAGAGCGCACGCTGGCACTCCAGAGTGAATTTACAAACGCACAGAGCGCACGCTAGCACTCCAGAGTGAATTTACAAACGCACAGAGCGCACGCTGGCACTCCAGGGTGAATTTACAAACGCACAGAGCGCATGCTGGCACTCCAGAGTGAATTTACAAACGCACAGAGCGCACACTGGCACTCCAGAGTGAATTTACAAACGCACAGAGCGCACGCTAGCACTCCAGGGTGAATTTACAAACGCACAGAGCGCACGCTGGCACTCCAGGGTGAATTTACAAACGCACAGAGCGCACGCTGGCACTCCAGAGTGAATTTACAAACGCACCCTAAAGCTAACTGGCGAAGCAGCTATGGTTTCCATGGTTTCCAGGTGTTTGATGCCGTTCCATTTGCTCCGTTCCGGACATTATTATGAGCCGTCCTCCCCTCAGCAGCCTCCCGTGGCCAACATACAGGGTGAATTCTCAATAAGTGGGACCCCTTTTTGTGTTTATGTCTACTGTAACCTCTTCAGACATCTATCCAACAGATTAGCCCAACGCATGATACATTTCTGAAAATCCTCAAGATGTTTTCTACTCACAAAAAAAAAAGAATGTTGATATCATATTCATGAGATGGATGGCTGACCAGCTGACTGATCGCCTCAGACAGGGCAACTCCATATATCAAATGGAATGTGGATTCAGAACTAACAACTCTTTAAAAAAAGCCCTTTGATACTGTGAATCATGAGGTCCTCCTATCCAAACTATCCTCCCGTAATGTGTCCACTGAAGCCATGAGTTGAATGTATTCCCATCTGACAAACAGAAGCCAAGGGTTCGCCTGGGTGTGGGACTCGCTCTACTTTAACATTGGCGTCCCACAAGGGTCAATGTTAGGCCCTCTTCTGTTCGCCATCTATATAAATGATCTCCCACCGGCTTGCCCACAAGATGACATGCAGATGTATGCAGACGATACAGTCCTGTATGTCCTGTCAAAAAAAACAGACAACATGCTGTTAACAAGTTAACTGAACCTATGGTCCACGTCTCTACATGGTTGTCTGATTCTTACATTGCATTTAAATATTCACACGACTGTTTGGATGTACTTCTGTAAGAAAACCATTGATTCTACCCAACGAGCCGTTTCCGGTCAATGGGGAGAAACTTGTGTCTAACTTCAATCATCTCGGCAGCGTTTTGGACTCCCAGCGTCATATTCAAGGAACAGGTGATGGTGGCGGTGGTTAACACGGTCATGTTTGGATTAAGCTTCAGGTTTACAAGACCTTCCCTTCCTCTGGAGGCCACCGAACTATGTAGGTATGCTATGATGTTCTCCCATCTGAGTTATAGCGTCACACGCTGGTCACTAGTAGGAGCTACCATTCAGAAACCAATTGAATCGCTCTACAAACACTTTTATATAACAAACCAAACAGTTAGCACCATTGTCACATCATTTACAAACATCATTGATTCAGTCTGGACAGCTTTAAGCCTTGTCCAATAACCATACAGATTCATGTGAACTGTCCCCTATAAATACATAAATACAGGTACACTGAGTCAAAACCAAAGCTTTCGTTTTTTATTTAACTACGCAAGTCGGTTAAGAAACAAATTATTAATACAATGACGGCCTAGGAACAGAGGGTTAACTGCCTTGTTCAGGGGAACAGTGGGTTAACTGCCTTGTTCAGGGGAACAGTGGGTTAACTGCCTTGTTCAGGGGAACAGTGGGTTAACTGCCTTGTTCAGGGGAACAGTGGGTTAACTGCCTTGTTCAGGGGAACAGTGGGTTAACTGCCTTGTTCAGGGGAACAGTGGGTTAACAGCCTTGTTCAGGGGAACAGTGGGTTAACTGCCTTGTTCAGGGGAACAGTGGGTTAACTGCCTTGTTCAGGGGAACAGTGGGTTAACAGCCTTGTTCAGGGGAACAGTGGGTTAACTGCCTTGTTCAGGGGAACAGTGGGTTAACTGCCTTGTTCAGGGGAACAGTGGGTTAACTGCCTTGTTCAGGGGAACAGTGGGTTAACTGCCTTGTTCAGGGGAACAGTGGGTTAACTGCCTTGTTCAGGGGAACAGTGGGTTAAGTGCCTTGTTCAGGGGAACAGTGGGTTAACTGCCTTGTTCAGGGGAACAGTGGGTTAACTGCCTTGTTCAGGGGAACAGTGGGTTAACTGCCTTGTTCAGGGGAACAGTGGGTTAACTGCCTTGTTCAGGGGAACAGTGGGTTAACAGCCTTGTTCAGGGGAACAGTGGGTTAACTGCCTTGTTCAGGGGAACAGTGGGTTAACTGCCTTGTTCAGGGGAACAGTGGGTTAACTGCCTTGTTCAGGGGAACAGTGGGTTAACTGCCTTGTTCAGGGGAACAGTGGGTTAAGTGCCTTGTTCAGGGGAACAGTGGGTTAACTGCCTTGTTCATGGGAACAGTGGGTTAACTGCCTTGTTCAGGGGAACAGTGGGTTAAGTGCCTTGTTCAGGGGAACAGTGGGTTAACTGCCTTGTTCAGGGGAACAGTGGGTTAACTGCCTTGTTCAGGGGAACAGTGGGTTAACTGCCTTGTTCAGGGGAACAGTGGGTTAACAGCCTTGTTCAGGGGAACAGTGGGTTAACTGCCTTGTTCAGGGGAACAGTGGGTTAACTGCCTTGTTCAGGGGAACAGTGGGTTAACTGCCTTGTTCAGGGGAACAGTGGGTTAACTGCCTTGTTCAGGGGAACAGTGGGTTAACTGCCTTGTTCAGGGGAACAGTGGGTTAACTGCCTTGTTCAGGGGAACAGTGGGTTAACTGCCTTGTTCAGGGGAACAGTGGGTTAACTGCCTTGTTCAGGGGAACAGTGGGTTAACTGCCTTGTTCAGGGGAACAGTGGGTTAACTGCCTTGTTCAGGGTCAGAGCAACACATTTTTACCTTGTCATTTGATTTGATCTAGCAACCTTCTGGTTACTGGCCTAATGCTATAACCACTAGGCTACCTGCCAACAATGTACAAATCTGTTGTTCTGCCCCTGAACAAGGCAGTTAACCCACTGTTCCTAGGCTGTCATTGTAAATAAGAATTTGGTCTTAACTGACTTGCCTAGTTAAATAAAGGTAAAAAAATTATAAAAAACACCTCCTCCGTGTTGTCCCATTAATAGCTCCTCCCACAAAAGCTCCTCCCACTATAACTCCTCCGTGTTGTCCCACTATAGCTCCTCCCACTATAGCCCCTCCATGTTGTCCCACTATAGCTCCTCCCACTATAGCTCCTCCCACAAAAGCTCCTCCCACTATAGCTCCTCCCACTATAGCTCCTCCGTCTTGTCCCACTATAGCTCCTCCCACAATAGCTCCTCCCACTAAAGCTCCTCCGTTTTGTCCTACTATAGCTCCTCCCACTATAGCTCATCCCACTATAGCTCCTCCGTCTTGTCCCACTATAGCTCCTCCCACAATAGCTCCTCCCACTAAAGCTCCTCCGTTTTGTCCTACTATAGCTCCTCCCACTATAGCTCATCCCACTATAGCTCCTCCGTCTTGTCCCACTATAGCTCCTCCCACAATAGCTCCTCCCACTAAAGCTCCTCCGTTTTGTCCTACTATAGCTCCTCCCACTACATTTTATAACCTTAACATCAAAACACGAACAAAGAGTTGATCTTCTGTCACTGATCTAACCATGGGGTGAGCTTCCTGTTTGAAGCTAGCTCTGCCACCCTCTATGACGTCACACCCTGATCTGTTTCACCTGTCTTGTGATTGTCTCCACCCCCTCCAGGTGTCGCTTATTATCCCCTGTGTTTCCTGTCTCTCTGTGCCAGTTGGTCTTGTATGTTTTTCAAGTCAACCCATATGTTAACCTGTATGTTTTCCCGTACTCCGGCTACTATTCTCTTTTTTGACCCTTGCCTGTTTTCTGGACTCCGTACCTGCCAGCCCTGACCTCGAGCATGCCTGCCCATTCTGCCTGCCTGCCCATTCTGCCTGCCCTGCCCTCGAGCCTGCCTGACCATTCTGCCTGCCCTGACCTCGAGCCTGCCTGCCCATTCTGCCTGCCTGACCATTCTGCCTGCCCTGCCCTCGAGCCTGCCTGACCATTCTGCCTGCCCTGCCCTCGAGCCTGCCTGACCATTCTGCCTGCCCTGCCCTCGAGCCTGCCTGCCCATTCTGCCTGCCTGACCATTCTGCCTGCCCTGCCCTCGAGCCTGCCTGACCATTCTGCCTGCCCTGCCCTCGAGCCTGCCTGACCATTCTGCCTGCCTGACCATTCTGCCTGCCCTGCCCTCGAGCCTGCCTTCCCATTCTGCCTGCCTGACCATTCTGCCTGCCCTGCCCTCGAGCCTGCCTGACCATTCTGCCTGCCCTGCCCTCGAGCCTGCCTGACCATTCTGCCTGCCTGACCATTCTGCCTGCCCTGCCCTCGAGCCTGCCTGCCCATTCTGCCTGCCTGACCATTCTGCCTGCCCTGACCTCGAGCCTGCCTGACCATTCTGCCTGCCCTGACCTTCGAGCCTGCCTGACCATTCTGCCTGCCCTGCCTTCGAGCCTGCCTGCCCATTCTGCCTGCCCATTCTGCCTGCCCTGCCCACGAGCCTGCCTGCTCATTCTGCCTGCCCTGCCCTCGAGCCTGCCTGCCCTGACCTCGAGTCTGCCTGACCATTCTGCCTGCCCTGACCTCGAGCCTGCCTGCCCTGCCCTCGAGCCTGCCTACCCATTCTGCCTGCCCTGACCTCGAGCCTGCCTGCCCTGACCTCAAGCCTGCCTGCCCATTCTGTCTGCCCTGACCTCGAGCCTGCCTGCCCGTTCTGCCTGCCCTGACCTCGAGCCTGCCTGCGCTGACCTCGAGCCTGCCTGCCCATTCTGCCTGCCCTGACCTCGAGCCTGCCTGACCATTCTGCCTGCCCTGACCTCGAGCCTGCCTGCCCTGACCTCGAGCCTGCCTGCCAATTCTGCCTGCCCTGACCTCGAGCCTGCCTGCCCATTCTGCCTGCCTTCCCATTCTGCCTGCCCTGACCTCGAGCCTGCCTGCCCATTCTGCCTGCCTGACCATTCTGCCTGCCTGACCTCAAGCCTACCTACCCATTCTGCCTGCCTGCCCATTCTTCCTCCCCATTCTGCCTGCCTGACCATTCTGCCTGCCTGACCATTCTGCCTGTCACTCTGTACCTCCTGGACTCTGAACTGATTTGGACCTTTTGCCTGTCCCTTTTGGATTGTTTAATAAATATCAACACTGAAAACCATCTGCCTCCCGTGTCTGGGTCTGCCTCCTGTGTCTGGGTCTGGGTCTGCCTCCCGTGTCTGGGTCTGGGTCTGTGTCTGGGTCTGCCTCCCGTGTCTGGGTCTGCCTCCCATGTCTGGGTCTGCCTCCCATGTCTGGGTCTGTGTCTGGGTCTGCCTCCCGTGTCTTGGTCTGCCTCCCATGTCTGGGTCTGTGTCTGGGTCTGCGTCTGCCTCCCGTGTCTGGGTCTGGGTCTGCCTCCCGTGTCTGGGTCTGTGTCTGCCTCCCGTGTCTGGGTCTGTGTCTGCCTCCCGTGTCTGGGTCTGGGTCTGTGTCTGGGTCTGGGTCTGCCTCCCGGGTCTGGGTCTGGGTCTGGGACTGGGACTGGATCTGGGTCTGGGACTGGGTCTGCGTCTGGGTCTGGGTCTGCCTCCCGTGTCTGGGTCTGTGTCTGGGTCTGGGTCTGCCTCCCGGGTCTGGGTCTGGCTCCCGGGTCTGGGTCCGGGTCTCTGTCTGTGTCTGTGTCTCGGTCTGGGTCTGCCTCCCGGGTCTGGGTCTGGCTCCCGGGTCTGGGTCCGGGTCTGTGTCTGGGTCTCGCCTTGTGCCCTTATGATGTCACACCAATCAAGTAATGTGATTTTGATCATGTGGTTTCACTGTAATGGTTTAGTAACAATATCTTAGATTTTCTCTTGTCAAACCAATAAATAAACGCGTCAGGATTAAGATGTCCCGTTCTTTCCTGAATTCACCCTGAACTCGTGACAGGCTGTGACTTTCAGACCTATTGGGACTGTCACAGTCACATACCAGCAAAAAAAGTTATATTTGCCTTTCTTGTGTCTTTCACACATCTGTGGGCCAAGGATCAGCATGCGCAAGACACCTCTTCCTCCTCCTTCTTCTTCTGTGGATTTTATATGGCGTTTGGCAACCAACTTTGAGGTGCATTACTGCCACCTACTGGACTGGAGTGTGGACCAGAGACAGTGAAGGTCTAAATCCTACCCAATAATCTGGTCTCCCTTTGGTCTCCCTAAGGAAACTAAATACAGAATTAAATACTACTTCCCTGAAGATTTCCCCAGAAGTTCACTTAATCCTGGCTCTTCAAGCCCATCAATCCTCAAATCTAATAACGTGCTCCCTTTCTCTCACATATTTCTGGCACTGAAATAGAACGTGTTCCACTGTCTCCATCTCCTACTGACACTGATCACACCTCCCAGTCTCAGCCTTGTGTGTCCCAGTCTCAGCCTTGTGTTTCCCAGTCTCAGCCTTGTGTTTCCCAGTCTCAGCCTTGTGTGTCCCAGTCTCAGCCTTGTGTGTCCCAGTCTCAGCCTTGTGTGTTCCAGTCTCAGCCTTGTGTGTTCCAGTCTCAACCTTGTGACTACACTTTCTTCCCTTCTCTCTCCCTGCCCACCACCCGTTCCTGGATCTTATACAGGGGTCTTCCCTTCTCTCTCCCTGTTCCTGAATCTTATACAGGGGTCTTCCCTTCTCTCTCCCTGTTCCTGGATCTTATACAGGGGTCTTCCCTTCTCTCTCCCTGTTCCTAGATCTTATACAGGGTCTTCCCTTCTCTCTCCCTGTTCCTGGATCTTATACAGGGGTCTTCCCTTCTCTCTCCCTGTTCCTGGATCTTATACAGGGGTCTTCCCTTCTCTCTCCCTGTTCCTGGATCTTATACAGGGGTCTTCCCTTCTCTCCCTGTTCCTGGATCTTATACAGGGGTCTTCCTTTCTCTCTCCCTGTTCCTGGATCTTATACAGGGGTCTTCCATTCTCTCTCCCTGTTCCTGGATCTTATACAGGGGTCTTCCCTTCTCTCCCTGTTCCTGGATCTTATACAGGGGTCTTCCCTTCTCTCCCTGTTCCTGGATCTTATACAGGGGTCTTCCCTTCTCTCCCTGTTCCTGGATCTTATACAGGTGTCTTCCCTTCTCTCTCCCTGTTCCTGGATCTTATACAGGGGTCTTCCATTCTCTCCCTGTTCCTGGATCTTATACAGGGGTCTTCCTTTCTCTCCCTGTTCCTGGATCTTATACAGGGGTCTTCCCTTCTCTCTCCCTGTTCCTGGATCTTATACAGGGTGTCTTCCATTCTCTCCCTGTTCCTGGATCTTATACAGGGTCTTCCCTTCTCTCTCCCTGTTCCTGGATCTTATACAGGGGTCTTCCCTTCTCTCCCTGTTCCTGGATCTTATACAGGGTCTTCCCTTCTCTCCCTGTTCCTGGATCTTATACAGGGTCTTCCCTTCTCTCTCCCTGTTCCTGGATCTTATACAGGGGTCTTCCCTTCTCTCCCTGTTCCTGGATCTTATACAGGGTCTTCCCTTCTCTCCCTGTTCCTGGATCTTATACAGGGTCTTCCCTTCTCTCTCCCTGTTCCTGGATCTTATACAGGGGTCTTCCCTTCTCTCCCTGTTCCTGGATCTTATACAGGGTCTTCCCTTCTCTCTCCCTGTTCCTGGATCTTATACAGGGGTCTTCCTTTCTCTCCCTGTTCCTGGATCTTATACAGGGGTCTTCCATTCTCTCTCCCTGTTCCTGGATCTTATACAGGGGTCTTCCTTTCTCTCCCTGTTCCTGGATCTTATACAGGGGTCTTCCATTCTCTCTCCCTGTTCCTGGATCTTATACAGGTGTCTTCCCTTCTCTCCCTGTTCCTGGATCTTATACAGGGGTCTTCCCTTCTCTCTCCCTGTTCCTGGATCTTACACAGGGGTCTTCCCTTCTCTCTCCCTGTTCCTGGATCTTATACAGGGGTCTTCCCTTCTCTCTCCCTGTTCCTGGATCTTATACAGGGGTCTTCCCTTCTCTCTCCCTGTTCCTGGATCTTATACAGGGGTCTTCCCTTCTCTCTCCCTGTTCCTGGATCTTATACAGGGGTCTTCTCTTCTCTCCCTGTTCCTGGATCTTATACAGGGGTCTTCCCTTCTCTCTCCCTGTTCCTGGATCTTATACAGGGGTCTTCCCTTCTCTCTCCCTGTTCCTGGATCTTATACAGGGGTCTTCCCTTCTCTCCCTGTTCCTGGCTCTTATACAGGGGTCTTCCCTTCTCTCCCTGTTCCTGGATTTTATACAGGGGTCTTCCCTTCTCTCCCTGTTCCTGGATCTTATACAGGGGTCTTCCCTTCTCTCTCCCTGTTCCTGGATCTTATACAGGGGTCTTCCCTTCTCTCCCTGTTCCTGGATCTTATACAGGGGTCTTCCCTTCTCTCTCCCTGTTCCACAACTCTGACCATTTGTTTTTAACCACTGTTCTTATTAACCCCTTGGCTTCTGCTTTACAATTCCATCTCAACATTAGGATGTTTAAGAGCCTGCTTGGCAATAATATCCACTTCCTCTTTCCCCTCTACTCCCACATGAGCTGCTACCCAGAGGAACATCACAAACACCCCCCCATCTGTTTTACCCTATACAAACACTGTAAGACCTCGTACAATACATCCTGTCTGCTCTGAGACACACATGAATTTAAACTCATCAGTGCTGCACATGAGTCAGAGCAGATGACCTGCACAAGGCACCCCTATCAGACTTAACATACGGACCCATGACATCACACATCCCCTTTTGTAGCCTATAGATTTGTGGAATTTGTAGTTTTTTCCATGTGGAATTCTGTAGTTTTTAAATGACACCGTTGTCATGCTACCATCATGCTACGGTATTTCAATAATCCCAGGATGGTTGTTGTCTGTTTTGGTTGGTGTCACTTGTAGATAATTATATTCTAACTATTCTGTTCTTGCCAGGGATATTACAATGACCAGCCCTCTTTCAATTCAAAACGAATGAATCCTTTCCTCCCTTCTCCCCCTCTCCTCCCACTCTCCTCCCTTACCCTCCTCTCGTTCCACTGTCCTCACTTCCTCTCCCCCTTCCATTCCCTCTCCTCCTCCTTCCCCTCCTCTCCTCTCCTCCTCAGAGTCCCCATTGATCTGACAAGGATGGATTGGTGAGAGTCAAAGCAATCCTAACCTAGCTTCCACTTATCCAGCCACAGGTCAGTGATTATTGACCAGTATTAGAACAGAACAGGGTATGATTATCTGCTGGTCCCAGATCTGTTTGACTGTCTTGTCAAATCCTACATGACAATGACCATAGGAGTTGGCAAGACAGCACACAAACAGATCTGGGACCAGGTTACAGTGCTGCTGCTACTTCTGCTGCTACCGGTCCCTCCTCTTACCTTCCCTCAGACTCTATGTCCCTATCATCAAGGAGAGAGGAAGGAAAGGAGGAAGGATGCATACAGTATTAGAATGGGTCCTGAGCTGCTGGTCCCTCCTCTTCCCTTCCCTCAGGCTCTATGTCCCTATCATCAAGGAGAGAGGAAGGAAAGGAGGAAGGATGCATACATTATTAGAATGGGTCCTGAGCTGCTGGTCCCTCCTCTTCCCTTCCCTCAGGCTCTGTGTCCCTATCACCAAGGAGAGAGGAAGGAAAGGAGGAAGGATGCATACAGTATTAGAATGGGTCCCTCCTCTTCCCTTCCCTCAGGCTCCATGTCCCTATCATCAAGGAAAGAGGAAGGAAAGGAGGAAGGATGCCAACAGTATTAGAATGGGTCCCTCCTCTTCCCTGAGGCTCTATGTCCCTATCATCAAGGAGAGAGGAAGGAAAGGAGGAAGGATGCCAACAGTATTAGAATGGGTCCCTCCTCTTCCCTTCCCTGAGGCTCTATGTCCCTATCATCAAGGAGAGAGGAAGGAAAGGAGGAAGGATGCCAACAGTATTAGAATGGGTCCCTCCTCTTCCCTGAGGCTCTGAGCACCACGTCCAACAGCAGACATGTAGACAGGAATGTCATCTCCTTCTCAACAGAGCATGACAAACAGGAACATCTCATTCCTGGAAACGAACATTTTGCAGTATTTTTATTTATTTTAGTCAGTTAAGAACACATGTTTTATTTACTAGGACGGCCTACCGGAAGGCAAAGTCCTCCTGTGGGGACGGGGGCTGGGATTAAACTATAAATATAGGACAAAACACACATCACGACAAGAGAGACACCACAACATTACATACAGAGAGACCTGAGACAACAACATAGCATGGTAGCAACACATGACAACACAGCATGGCAGCAACACATGACAACACAGCATGGTAGCAACACAACATGACAACATGGTAGCAACACAACATGACAACATGGTAGCAACACAACATGACAACAACATGGTAGCAACACAACATGACAACAACATGGTAGCAACACAACATGACAACAACATGGTAGCAACACAACATGACAACAACATGGTAGCAACACAACATGACAACAACACAACATGACAACAACATGGTAGCAACACAACATGACAACATGGTAGCAACACAACATGACAACATGGTAGCAACACAACATGACAACATGGTAGCAACACAACATGACAACAACATGGTAGCAACACAACATGACAACAACATGGTAGCAACACATGACAACAACATGGTAGCAACACAACATGACAGCAACATGGTAGCAACACAACATGACAACAACATGGTAGCAACACAACATGACAACAACATGGTAGCAACACAACATGACAACAACATGGTAGCAACACAACATGACAATAACATGGTAGCAACACAAAACATGGTACAAATATTATTATTATTATTGGGCACAGAAACCAACACAAAGGGCAAGAAGGTAGAGACAACAATACATCACGTGAAGCAGCCACAACTGTCAGGAAGAGTGTCCGTGCTTGAGTCTTTGAATGAAGAGATGTGGAGATAAAACTGTCCAGAGTCAGAGGATAACATCCAGGACTGTGTTTGTGTGTCGATCATCAAACGGTATGCTGTCTGTGTATGTGTCTGTGTATATGTCTGTGTATGTGTCTGTGTATGCTGACTGTGTATATGTCTGTGTATGCTGACTGTGTATATGTCTGTGTATATGTATGTGTATATGTCTGTGTATGTGTCTGTGTATGTGTCTGTGTATGTGTCTGTGTATGTGTCTGTGTATGTGTCTGTGTATGTGTCTGTGTATGTGTATGTGTCTGTGTATGTGTCTGTGTATGTGTCTGTGTATGTGTATGTGTCTGTGTCTGTGTCTGTGTATGTGTCTGTGTATGTGTCTGTGTCTGTGTCTGTGTATGTGTATGTGTCTGTGTCTGTGTATGTGTCTGTGTATGCAGAGGGTAAACTCACTAAGACCATACTGATTGTAGTGAGGCATAGTGATTTTATCGACCATAGTGAGGCATAGTGATTGTATCGACCATAGTGAGCCATAGTGATTGTATCGACCATAGTGAGGCATAGTGACCATAGTGAGACAGTGATTGTATCGACCATAGTGAGGCATAGTGATTGTATCGACCATAGTGAGGCATAGTAGCAGGTATATAGCAGGTATATCTCTCTAGTCACCCCCAAAACCAATTCTTTCTTTGGCCGCCTCTCTTTCCAGTTCTCTGCTGCCAATGACTGGAACGAACTACAAAAATCTCTGAAACTGGAAACACTTATCTCCCTCACTAGCTTTAAGCACCAACTGTCAGAGCAGCTCACAGATTACTGCACCTGTACATAGCCCACATATAATTTAGCCCTATCAACTACCTCTTTCCCAACTGTATTTAATTTATTTATTTATTTTGCTCCTTTGCACCCCATTATTTTTATTTCTACTTTGCACATTCTTCCATTGCAAAACTACCATTCCAGTGTTTTACTTGCTATATTGTATTTACCTTGCCACCAAGGCCTTTTTTTGCCTTTACCTCCCTTCTCACCTCATTTGCTCACATTGTATATAGACTTGTTTATACTTTATTATTGACTGTATGTTTGTTTTACTCCATGTGTAACTCTGTGTTGTTGTATCTGTCGAACTGCTTTGCTTTATCTTGGCCAGGTCGCAATTGTAAATGAGAACTTGTTCTCAACTTGCCTACCTGGTTAAATAAAGGTGAAATAAAATAAAAAATAAATAAATAGTGATTGTATCGACCATAGTGAGGCATAGTGACCATAGTGAGACATAGTGATTGTAGTGACCATAGTGAGGCATCGTGATTGTAGTGAGGCATCGTGATTGTATCGACCATAGTGAGCCATAGTGATTGTGTCGACCATAGTGAGCCATAGTGACCATAGTGAGACATAGTGATTGTAGTGACCATAGTGAGCCATAGTGATTGTAGTGACCATAGTGAGGCATAGCGATTGTAGTGAGGCATAGTGATTGTATCGACCATAGTGAGCCATAGTGATTGTATCGACCATAGTGAGGCATAGTGATTGTAGTGAAGTATAGTGATTGTATCGACCATAGTGAGGCATAGTGATTGTATCGACCATAGTGAGACATAGTGATTATATCGACCATAGTGAGGCATAGTGATTGTATCGACCATAGTGAGGCATAGTGATTGAATCGACCATAGTGAGGCATAGTGATTGTAGTGAGGCATAGTGATTGTATCGACCATAGTGAGGCATAGTGATTGTAGTGAAGTATAGTGATTGTATTGACCATAGTGAGACATAGTGATTGTATCGACCATAGTGAGGCATAGTGATTGTATCGACCATAGTGAGGTATAGTGATTGTAGTGAGGCATAGTGATTGTAGTGAGGCATAGTGATTATATCGACCGTAGTGAGGCATAGTGATTGTATCGACCATAGTGAGGCATAGTGATTGTATCGACCATAGTGAGGCATAGTGATTGTATCGACCATAGTGAGGCATAGTGATTGTATCGACCATAGTGAGGCATAGTGATTGTATCGACCATAGTGAGGCATAGTGATTGTATCGACCATAGTGAGGCATAGTGATTGTATCGACCATAGTGAGGCATAGTGATTGTATCGACCATAGTGAGGCATAGTGATTGTATCGACCATAGTGAGGCATAGTGATTGTATCGACCATAGTGAGGCATAGTGATTGTATCGACCATAGTGAGGCATAGTGATTGTATCGACCATAGTGAGGCATAGTGATTGTATCGACCATAGTGAGGCATAGTGATTGTATCGACCATAGTGAGGCATAGTGATTGTATCGACCATAGTGAGGCATAGTGATTGTATCGACCATAGTGAGGCATAGTGATTGTATCGACCATAGTGAGGCATAGTGATTGTATCGACCATAGTGAGGCATAGTGATTGTATCGACCATAGTGAGGCATAGTGATTGTATCGACCATAGTGAGGCATAGTGATTGTATCGACCATAGTGAGGCATAGTGATTGTATCGTCCATAGTGAGGCATAGTGATTGTATCGTCCATAGTGAGGCATAGTGATTGTATCGTCCATAGTGAGGCATAGTGATTGTATCGACCATAGTGAGGCATAGTGATTGTATCGACCATAGTGAGGCATAGTGATTGTATCGACCATAGTGAGGCATTATAAATGTTATGTGTTTTTAGAAAATACTGACGTAGAAGAATGCAATATCCTCACTGTTGTTGCAGATATTGAAGGTACAGGTTGATCTATATTGACTGATAACAGGGATTAGGGGATATTGAAGGTACAGGTTGATCTATATTGACTGATAACAGGGATTAGGGGATATTGAAGGTACAGGTTGATCTATATTGACTGATAACAGGGATTAGGGGATATTGAAGGTACAGGTTGATCTATATTGACTGATAACAGGGATTAGGGGATATTGAAGGTACAGGTTGATCTATATTGATTGATAACAGGGATTAGGGGATATTGAAGGTACAGGTTGATCTATATTGACTGATAACAGGGATTAGGGGATATTGAAGGTACAGGTTGATCTATATTGACTGATAACAGGGATTAGGGGATATTGAAGGTACAGGTTGATCTATATTGATTGATGACAGGGATTAGGTACAGGTTGATCTATATTGACTGATAACAGGGATTAAGGGATATTGAAGGTACAGGTTGATCTATATTGACTGATAACAGGGATTAGGGAATATTGAAGGTACAGGTTGATCTATATTGACTGATAACAGGGATTGGGTGATATTGAAGGTACAGGTTGATCTATATTGACTGATAACAGGAATTAAGGGATATTGAAGGTACAGGTTGATCTATATTGACTGATAACAGGGATTAGGGAATATTGAAGGTACAGGTTGATCTATATTGATTGATAACAGGGATTAGGGGATATTGAAGGTACAGGTTAATCTATATTGACTGATAACAGGGATTAGGGGATATTGAAGGTACAGGTTGATCTATATTGACTGATAACAGGGATTAGGGGATATTGAAGGTACAGGTTGATCTATATTGACTGATAACAGGGATTAGGGGATATTGAAGGTACAGGTTGATCTATATTGACTGATAACAGGGATTAGGGGATATTGAAGGTACAGGTTGATCTATATTGACTGATAACAGGGATTAGGGGATATTGAAGGTACAGGTTGATCTATATTGATTGATGACAGGGATTAGGGGATATTGAAGGTACAGGTTGATCTATATTGACTGATAACAGGGATTAGGGGATATTGAAGGTACAGGTTGATCTATATTGACTGATACTGGGATTAGGGGATATTGAAGGTACAGGTTGATCTATATTGACTGATAACAGGGATTAGGGGATATTGAAGGTACAGGTTGATCTATATTGACTGATAACAGGGATTAGGGGATATTGAAGGTACAGGTTGATCTATATTGACTGATAACAGGGATTAGGGGATATTGAAGGTACAGGTTGATCTATATTGACTGATAACAGGGATTAGGGGATATTGAAGGTACAGGTTGATCTATATTGACTGATAACAGGGATTAGGGGATGTTGAAGGTACAGGTTGATCTATATTGATTGATGACAGGGATTAGGGGATATTGAAGGTACAGGTTGATCTATATTGACTCATAACAGGGATTAGGGGATATTGAAGGTACAGGTTGATCTATATTGATTGATAACAGGGATTAGGGGATATTGAAGGTACAGGTTGATCTATATTGACTGATACTGGGATTAGGGGATATTGAAGGTACAGGTTGATCTATATTGACTGATAACAGGGATTAGGGGATATTGAAGGTACAGGTTGATCTATATTGACTGATAACAGGGATTAGGGGATATTGAAGGTACAGGTTGATCTATATTGACTGATAACAGGGATTAGGGGATATTGAAGGTACAGGTTGATCTATATTGATTGATGACAGGGATTAGGGGATATTGAAGGTACAGGTTGATCTATATTGATTGATGACAGGGATTAGGTGATATTGAAGGTACAGGTTGATCTATATTGACTGATAACAGGGATTATGGGATATTGAAGGTACAGGTTGATCTATATTGATTGATGACAGGGATTAGGGGATATTGAAGGTACAAGTTGATCTATATTGATTGATGACAGGGATTAGGTACAGGTTGATCTATATTGATTGATAACAGGGATTAGGGGATATGAGGTTATATAACTCAGTGTTATCATTTATAGGTTATATAACAGTGTTACCATCTATAGGTTATATAACTCACTGTTGCCATCTATAGGTTATATAACTCATTGTTGCCATCTATAGGTTATATAACTCACTGTTACCATTGATAGGTTATATAACTCTGTGTTACCATCTATATCTATAGGTTATATAACTGTGTTACCCTCTATGGGTTATAACTCAGTGTTACCATCTATAGGTTATATAACTCAGTGTTACCATCTATAGGTTATATAACTCAGTGTTACCATCTATAGGTTATATAACTCAGTGTTACCATCTATAGGTTATATAACTCAGTGTTACCATCTATAGGTTATATAACTCAGTGTTACCATCTATAGGTTATATAACAGTGTTACCATCTATAGGTTATATAACAGTGTTACCATCTATAGGTTAGAGTATATACCTCAGTTTTACCATCTATAGGTTATATAACTGTGTTACCATCTATATCTATAGGTTATATAACTGTGTTACCCTCTATGGGTTATATAACTCAGTGTTACCATCTATAGGTTATATAACTCAGTGTTACCATCTATAGGTTATATAACAGTGTTACCATCTATAGGTTATATAACAGTGTTACCATCTATAGGTTAGAGTATATACCTCAGTTTTACCATCTATAGGTTATATAACAGTGTTACCATCTATAGGTTCTATAACAGTGTTACCATCTATAGGTTATATAACAGTGTTACCATCTATAGGTTCTATAACAGTGTTACCATCTATAGGTTATATAACTCAGTGTTACCATCTATAGGTTATATAACTCAGTGTTACCATCTATAGGTTATATAACAGTGTTATCATCTATAGGTTATATAACTCAGTGTTACTGCCTATAGGTTATATAACAGTGTCACCGCCTATAGGTTATATAACAGTGTCACCATCTATAGGTTATATAACTCAGTGTTACCATCTATAGGTTATATAACAGTGTTACCATCTATAGGTTATATAACAGTGTTACCATCTATAGGTTACAGTATATACCTCAGTTTTACCATCTATAGGTTATATAACAGTGTTACCATCTATAGGTTATATAACTCAGTGTTACCATCTATAGGTTATATAACTCAGTGTTACCATCTATAGGTTCTATAACAGTGTTACCATCTATAGGTTCTATAACAGTGTTACCATCTATAGGTTATATAACTCAGTGTTACCATCTATAGGTTATATAACAGTGTTATCATCTATAGGTTATATAACTCAGTGTTACTGCCTATAGGTTATATAACAGTGTCACCGCCTATAGGTTATATAACAGTGTCACCATCTATAGGTTATATAACAGTGTTACCATCTATAGGTTACAGTATATACCTCAGTTTTACCATCTATAGGTTATATAACAGTGTTACCATCTATAGGTTATATAACTCAGTGTTACCATCTATAGGTTATATAACTCAGTGTTACCATCTATAGGTTATATAACTCAGTGTTACCATCTATAGGTTATATAACAGTGTTACCATCTATAGGTTATATAACAGTGTTACCATCTATAGGTTATATAAACAGTGTTACCATCTTTAGGTTATATAACAGTGTTACCAACAGTAGTCAATATAGGATCTTCATCTAGAATCTGGTTCCTTCCTGAGTTCCCCCTTGCTTGCCTGTCACCCTAGACCTGACAGGAAGTTCCTCCTTGCTTGCCTGTCACCCTAGACGTGACAGGAAGTTCCTGACAGGAAGTTCCTCCTTGCCTGCCTGTCAACCTAGACGTGGTATCAATGAAATAAACTCCTGCACTCCAACTGATTTGCGATATAGGTCATTATTTTGCGTTTGTAAAAAGAGCTATAAACAATAGAGGTAGGTTTATAAAACACAGATATAGTGCAGATCTAGGATCAGATTTAACTCACCCCAAATGAACCATTATGAGTCAAGTCGACGGTAATGAGTTGACATGGGACCTGATCCTAGATAAGCCGTCCTACTCTGAGACGCTTCATCAACTCCCTGACCTGAGACCAGTGCTTCAAGGCAACCAGGAGGGACCTTCCACTTGTTCTGATTCAGTCAGTTCAGGAAGTCTGTGAAAGGAGAGAGAAAACTTAGAAGGACCTCTCTGTCAGCTAACCGATGAATGTTGCACCATACTGTCGTGCCACACACACACACACACACACACACACACACACACACACACAGCTGTTGGTGGCATGTGTGTTGTCTGCTGAACTGAGCAGAAGAAGGGTCATGTGACGGCCTCAGTCACACACACACCATTCTCAACCGCCCACACTCCTGCACCAGACTCCTGCATGACCAGCACACCACTCCTCCCGTGTAGTCCCTCTACCACAGTAACCATGGAAAAGGGAGGGTTACCAGGGAGTAAATCGGTTGTGAAGTGTAACCTTTTCACAGTTGATATCGCGGGGCAGCGATCGTCTCCTTCTCATCCAGAGATCAAGAAACAAACTGAACGTGTTCTAGTCCTGCTCTGCTGTAGTACATCGTTTTGCAAGTAAACTAACTTCAAAATGAAGACTGAAAAGTATTACAGACCTGCATTAGATCCCTGTGAAAAATCAGACAAACTGCCAATGGGATGAACAATATACAAACACAACTCAGTTCAAATAGTAGTACTATTGATTACAACTGTGAAGAACATTGATTATTTTATTGAATATGGAAAACATTTTACACACATCACGAATGGAAATGTACAGTCTTATCTTTCCTGCTGTACAATGGCCATAACGCAAAGATGGACAGATCGAGACACATAAAAGACGACCCCACTGCACAAGCTTCAGACGGTTACATTATGCGGTACTTCCAGAGGAGTGTATCCAAGAGTCGCCACTGTTTTTGGGTCATTCCACGAAATGAGGGCCTTTTGCTTTCCCTTTGATATTTTAGGGATAAATTGAGCACCAATATTGAATTTAAAAAGCCTGTTAAATTTAGTGCCATTTAATATAGACCACATGGAGAATTCAATAAATCTGATTTAATAGGAATAGACTTCAGCATTTTTAAAATGTCCCTCCGTGCACCCTCTCCGACTTCTAAGAAGATTTAACCCCCTTCATCCCAACATTTCTCCATCATTGTAAAGGCCTAGTTATTTTATTGTGATTAGTGATTCAGTCCCTCGGTTTTAAGGTCAACCCTGTTAAGTGAATTGAACTCTCATTTTTAATAATGGTGAAAATATTCCCATTTTAAATATTTCTTCCCAAAGAAACATTGAACATCTAGTAGTCAAATTATAATGTGAAAACAGGTGAGCTGGTTCTATTCTTTCTGGCCATGTTCTGGTGTTTTGTGGCGTAAAACTGAGCGGGTCGAGCGTCAACAAGTCAACCCTGTTACCAACAGACAGACATTCTAAAAATGTTTTAACAATTAAAAATGTTTTGGGAAGCCTGTTGCACATACAGTAACACGCTTCCATTCCCCCTGTCACAAGGGGATTCATGGCTGATTTAAGATGACATAGTCAACCCCGTTACGATCAACCCCGTTACGGTCAACCCTGATTAGGGTCAACCCCGATTAGGGTCAACCCCACCCCGTTACGGTCAACCCCGATTAGGGTCAACCCCGATTAGGGTCAACCCCACCCCGTTACGGTCAACCCCACCCCGTTACGGTCAACCCCACCCCGTTACGGTCAACCCCACCCCGTTACGGTCAACCCCACCCCGTTACGGTCAACCCCGTTACATTATTTGGCACTTGCTATAGTAATTTCCGTCTTTAACCTGTTCCTCTTTACGACAGAATGTTAAGATGGGGAAACTTAATGAAGTTCAACATGTCCTCTTTACGACAGAATGTTAAGATGGGGAAACTTAATGAAGTTCAACATGTCCTCTTTACGACAGAATGTTAAGATGGGGAAACTTAATGAAGTTCAACATGTCCTCTTTACGACAGAATGTTAAGATGGGGAAACTTAATGAAGTTCAACATGTCCTCTTTACGACAGAATGTTGAGATGGGGAAACTTAATGAAGTTCAACATGTCCTCTTTACGACAGAATGTTAAGATGGGGAAACTTAATGAAGTTCAACATGTCCTCTTTATGACATAATGTTAAGATGGGGAAACTTAATGAAGTTCAACATGTCCTCTTTACGACAGAATGTTAAGATGGGGAAACTTAATGAAGTTCAACATGTCCTCTTTATGACAGAATGTTAAGATGGGGAAACTTAATGAAGTTCAACATGTCCTCTTTACGACAGAATGTTAAGATGGGGAAACTTAATGAAGTTCAACATGTCCTCTTTACGACAGAATGTTAAGATGAGGTGAAGTCAAACGTTTTCAAAAGGCACCAAATTAGTAGAATGACCCTTTGGATGATGCTTTATCCTGGGTACCAGTCTTACATTTATGGCTTGAAGAAGGAGACAACAGATCTGAGAGCAGGCTATAGAAGGAGACAACAGATCTGAGAGCAGGCTATAGAAGGAGACAACAGATCTGAGAGCAGGCTATAGAAGGAGACAACAGATCTGAGAGCAGGCTATAGAAGGAGACAACAGATCTGAGAGCAGGCTATAGAAGGAGACAACAGATCTGGGAGCAGGCTAAAGAAGTAGACAACAGATCTGAGAGCAGGCTAAAGAAGGAGACAACAGATCTGAGAGCAGGCTATAGAAGGAGACAACAGATCTGAGAGCAGGCTATAGAAGGAGACAACAGATCTGAGAGCAGGCTATAGAAGGAGACAACAGATCTGAGAGCAGGCTAAAGAAGGAGACAACAGATCTGAGAGCAGGCTATAGAAGTAGACAACAGATCTGAGAGCAGGCTATAGGAGGAGACAACAGATCTGAGAGCAGGCTATAGGAGGAGACAACAGATCTGAGAGCAGGCTATAGAAGGAGACAACAGATCTGAGAGCAGGCTATAGAAGGAGACAACAGATCTGAGAGCAGGCTATAGAAGGAGACAACAGATCTGAGAGCAGGCTATAGAAGGAGACAACAGATCTGAGAGCAGGCTATAGAAGGAGACAACAGATCTGAGAGCAGGCTATAGAAGGAGACAACAGATCTGAGAGCAGGCTATAGAAGGAGACAACAGATCTGAGAGCAGGCTATAGAAGGAGACAACAGATCTGAGAGCAGGCTATAGAAGGAGACAACAGATATGAGAGCAGGCTATAGAAGAAGACAACAGATCTGAGAGCAGGCTATAGAAGGAGACAACAGATCTGAGAGCAGGCTATAGAAGGAGACAACAGATCTGAGAGCAGGCTATAGAAGGAGGCAACAGATCTGAGAGCAGGCTATAGAAGGAGACAACAGATCTGAGAGCAGGCTATAGATCTGAGAGCAGCCATTATTATGAGCCGTCCTCCCCTCACCAGCCACTGATATAGATGCTTGATCAGAGGACTTCCCCCTCTCCCTCTCTCTTCCTTCCTTCCTTCCTTCCTTCAGGTATATGTCCAGAAGTCTTTCTCTGAGTTCTTGGTGGGGACCCTAAATTCCCACTCCCCCTCCTTCCATCCCATGTTCCATTCCTCTTCTCACCCTGCCTCTCTCAACAGGTGCATGTCCAGAAGTCTTTCTGAGGGTTCTTCTTGGCTGGCAGTCTGAAAGAAGATGTCCCTGTATAGGACCCACAATAGGACCCAGACACTCCTGTGTTGTTGAGAACCGGGGGAGGGGGTCTGGTCTGTCTCTTCAGCCTGGAGGCCAGGGCCATGAACACATCCTCCACACTGTCCTGATGCCCCCCTCCTGATTCTCCTCCTCCTCCAGGGAGGCTTTTAGCAGACGTTTCAAACAGAATCATCCCGTGGGCAACTGCAAACTTCTGGGCCTGATCCCGTGTCACCTGACCTTCGACCTTGATGGAGCGGGGGTCACAGCTGCAGGTGTCACGGAGGTCGCTCTTGTTGCCCACGAGGAACCTGCAGAGGGGGAGACATATGGAGAGTTTAAAACATTACAGGTTACAACCGAAAAGGCATTGTTGGCCGCTACTGAGTATTCAAAACGATGTGTTTACTGTGTGTTGGTTGAGGTGTGTGTGTAACACAGCTGCCCAATGCTGACACGATGCAGCTTTTCTGAATCTGATCCTGGCGATAGAGCTAGTTCCTCTGGGCCTCCACGTGGAACTGATCAGGTGTAAACGGGGCCATGTAACAAAAAAGGACAAATGGAAATTGGCTTCTAATATGACTGACTAACCTGGTTATCTCCTGTCCCAGTGAGTACCGTCTACACCCCTCTATCCAGGTTGTGTGTGTATATAACTAACCTGGTTATCTCCTGTCCCAGTGAGTACCGTCTACACCCCTCTATCCAGGTTGTGTGTGTATATAACTAACCTGGTAATCTCCTGTCCCAGTGAGTACCGTCTACACCCCTCTATCCAGGTTGTGTGTGTATATAACTAACCTGGTAATCTCCTGTCCCAGTGAGTACCGTCTACACCCATCTATCCAGGTTGTGTGTGTATATAACTAACCTGGTTATCTCCTGTCCCAGTGAGTACCGTCTACACTCCTCTATCCAGGTTGTGTGTGTATATAACTAACCTGGTAATCTCCTGTCCCAGTGAGTACCGTCTACACCCCTCTATCCAGGTTGTGTGTGTATATAACTAACCTGGTAATCTCCTGTCCAAGTGAGTACCGTCTACACTCCTCTATCCAGGTTGTGTGTGTATATAACTAACCTGGTTATCTCCTGTCCCAGTGAGTACCGTCTACACCCCTCTATCCAGGTTGTGTGTGTATATAACTAACCTGGTAATCTCCTGTCCCAGTGAGTACCGTCTACACCCCTCTATCCAGGTTGTGTGTGTATATAACTAACCTGGTTATCTCCTGTCCCAGTGAGTACCGTCTACACCCATCTATCCAGGTTGTGTGTGTATATAACTAACCTGGTAATCTCCTGTCCCAGTGAGTACCGTCTACACTCCTCTATCCAGGTTGTGTGTGTATATAACTAACCTGGTAATCTCCTGTCCCAGTGAGTATCTTCTACACCCATCTATCCAGGTTGTGTGTGTATATAACTAACCTGGTAATCTCCTGTCCCAGTGAGTACCGTCTACACCAATCTATCCAGGTTGTGTGTGTATATAACTAACCTGGTAATCTCCTGTCCCAGTGAGTACCGTCTACACCCCTCTATCCAGGTTGTGTGTGTATATAACTAACCTGGTTATCTCCTGTCCCAGTGAGTACCGTCTACACCCCTCTATCCAGGTTGTGTGTGTATAACTAACCTGGTTAACTCCTGTCCCAGTGAGTACCGTCTACACTCCTCTATCCAGGTTGTGTGTGTATATAACTAACCTAGTAATCTCCTGTCCCAGTGAGTACCGTCTACACCCCTCTATCCAGGTTGTGTGTATATAACTAACCTGGTAATCTCCTGTCCCAGTGAGTACCGTCTACACTCCTCTATCCAGATTGTGTGTATATAACTAACCTGGTTATCTCCTGTCCCAGTGAGTACCGTCTACACCCCTCTATCCAGGTTGTGTGTATATAACTAACCTGGTAATCTCCTGTCCCAGTGAGTACCGTCTACACCCCTCTATCCAGGTTGTGTGTATATAACTAACCTGGTAATCTCCTGTCCCAGTGAGTACCGTCTACACCCCTCTATCCAGGTTGTGTGTGTATATAACTAACCTGGTAATCTCCTGTCCCAGTGAGTACCGTCTACACCCCTCTATCCAGGTTGTGTGTGTATAACTAACCTGGTTAACTCCTGTCCCAGTGAGTACCGTCTACACTCCTCTATCCAGGTTGTGTGTGTATATAACTAACCTGGTAATCTCCTGTCCCAGTGAGTATCTTCTACACCCCTCTATCTAGGTTGTGTGTGTATGTAACTAACCTGGTAATCTCCTGTCCCAGTGAGTACCGTCTACACCCCTCTATCCAGGTTGTGTGTGTATAACTAACCTGGTAATCTCCTGTCCCAGTGAGTACCGTCTACACTCCTCTATCCAGGTTGTGTGTGTATATAACTAACCTGGTAGTCTCCTGTCCCAGTGAGTACCTTCTACACCCCTCTATCCAGGTTGTGTGTATATATATAACTAACCTGGTAATCTCCTGTCCCAGTGAGTATCTTCTACACTCCTCTATCCAGGCTGGCAGGCCTCTGAAGCTGTCTGGTCTGGTGACGTCGTAGATGAAGAGAACAGCATGAACGTTCCGATAGTACTGCTGGACCATCGACTTCCTGAAACGCTCCTGGCCCGCCGTGTCCCATAGCTGGAGCTGGAGGGAGAGAGATGGTTGGGGGGTGAAACTATTCTACATGTGAGAGAAGGGGTTTTAGAGATGGAGAAAGAGGGGGAAGCAGACAGAGAGAGAGGGAGGGGCCTTTTCTCAATTAAATTTGCTCACCTCCTGCGTCCTCTCTCCTCCATCCTCTCTGTCCTCCTTTAAAAAAGGTCCAAGTTAAACCAGGAGAGGCGGCGAGGAGGGAAAGTTGACGAGAATGAGCTTGTATGAAATTAGACTTCTCCAATCGCTCGTCATTGGGCTAATGAGGTTTAGAGGGTTGAATCCCAACATAAACATATAAAGTGATATAAACTAATTTAGATGGTTGTACAAGATATTTTAAAGATAAAAGGATAAGTAGAATAAATGTTTACATTCATTTCTCCTTTGATAAAAACAATAGCTGATTTAAAGGGGGCGTGGAAGATTTCAAAACACTTGTGCTTCATCGCCAAAAGGACGCTATCGAGGAGGGGAGGTCCGTCTCCCTTTTGTCTACTAATGAACTGACACTCTCCTCAACCACTTATCAGGTTCTGGATCACGTGGGAGAGAGAGGGCGGGAGGAGAGAGAGGGGGAGAGAGAGGGCGGGGGAGAAGGGGAGAGAGAGGGCGGGGGAGAGAGAGGGGGGGCAGTGGAGAGAGGGAGGGCGGGGGAGAGAGGGCAGGCGGGCGGGGGGAGAGAGGGCGGGGGGAGAGAGAGCGGGGGGAGAGAGAGCGGGAGGGTGTGGGAGAGAGAGGGTGGGGGGAGAGAGGGCGAGGGACAGAGAGGGCGGGGGGGGGGGTGGGAGAGAGAGGGCGGGGGGGGGGGGTGGGAGAGAGAGGGCGGGGGAGAGAGGGCGGGGGGGTGGGAGAGAGAGGGCGGGGGAGAGAGGGCGGGGGGGGTGGTGAGAGAGAGGGCGGGGGGGTGGGAGAGAGGGCAGGGGCGGCAGGGGGGTGTGGGAGAGAGGGCAGGGGAGCGTGTGAGAGGGCGGGAGGGTGTGGGAAAGAGGGCGGCTGTATAAACTCTCTCACACAGTTAGTCAGCAGATGATGTTATTCTACTTTTCATCAACATATCGACTCACCAGATAGAAGACCAACGTCAATATAACGATTTCTCCTCCACTTCTCTGATGATAACTCCAATCAGAAGGTCAACCCTGTCTCCTAGTAACCTCTGGGCTCTAAAGGGCTCTACCTCTGATGATAACTCCAATCAGAAGGTCAACCCTGTCTCCTAGTAACCTCTGGGCTCTAAAGTGCTCTACCTATGATGATAACTCCAATCAGAAGGTCAACCCTGTCTCCTAGTAACCTCCGGGC
Source organism: Oncorhynchus mykiss (assembly GCF_013265735.2). Taxonomy (NCBI): domain Eukaryota; kingdom Metazoa; phylum Chordata; class Actinopteri; order Salmoniformes; family Salmonidae; genus Oncorhynchus; species Oncorhynchus mykiss. The sequence goes on from NW_023493658.1 coordinate 402,659, forward strand.
TCTAAAGTGCTCTACCTCTGATGTAAACTCCAATCAGAAGGTCAACCCTGTCTCCTAGTAACCTCCGGGCTCTAAAGGGCTCTACCTCTGATGTAAACTCCAATCAGAAGGTCAACCCTGTCTCCTAGTAACCTCCGGGCTCTAAAGGGCTCTACCTCTGATGTAAACTCCAATCAGAAGGTCAACCCTGTCTCCTAGTAACCTCTGCGCTCTAAAGGGCTCTACCTCTGATGATAACTCCAATCAGAAGGTCAACCCTGTCTCCTAGTAACCTCTGCGCTCTAAAGGGCTCTACCTCTGATGTAAACTCCAATCAGAAGGTCAACCCTGTCTCCTAGTAACCTCCGGGCTCTAAAGGGCTCTACCTCTGATGTAAACTCCAATCAGAAGGTCAACCCTGTCTCCTAGTAACCTCCGGGCTCTAAAGTGCTCTACCTCTGATGTAAACTCCAATCAAAAGGTCAACCCTGTCTCCTAGTAACCTCTGGGCTCTAAAGTGCTCTACCTCTGATGATAACTCCAATCAGAAGGTCAACCCTGTCTCCTAGTAACCTCTGCGCTCTAAAGGGCTCTACCTCTGATGTAAACTCCAATCAGAAGGTCAACCCTGTCTCCTAGTAACCTCCGGGCTCTAAAGGGCTCTACCTCTGATGTAAACTCCAATCAGAAGGTCAACCCTGTCTCCTAGTAACCTCCGGGCTCTAAAGTGCTCTACCTCTGATGTAAACTCCAATCAAAAGGTCAACCCTGTCTCCTAGTAACCTCTGGGCTCTAAAGTGCTCTACCTCTGATGATAACTCCAATCAGAAGGTCAACCCTGTCTCCTAGTAACCTCTGCGCTCTAAAGGGCTCTACCTCTGATGTAAACTCCAATCAGAAGGTCAACCCTGTCTCCTAGTAACCTCCGGGCTCTAAAGGGCTCTACCTCTGATGTAAACTCCAATCAGAAGGTCAACCCTGTCTCCTAGTAACCTCCGGGCTCTAAAGTGCTCTACCTCTGATGTAAACTCCAATCAAAAAGGTCAACCCTGTCTCCTAGTAACCTCTGGGCTCTAAAGTGCTCTACCTCTGATGATAACTCCAATCAGAAGGTCAACCCTGTCTCCTAGTAACCTCCGGGCTCTAAAGGGCTCTACCTCTGATGTAAACTCCAATCAGAAGGTCAACCCTGTCTCCTAGTAACCTCCGGGCTCTAAAGGGCTCTACCTCTGATGTAAACTCCAATCAGAAGGTCAACCCTGTCTCCTAGTAACCTCCGGGCTCTAAAGGGCTCTACCTCTGATGATAACTCCAATCAGAAGGTCAACCCTGTCTCCTAGTAACCTCTGGGCTCTAAAGGGCTCTACCTCTGATGATAACTCCAATCAGAAGGTCAACCCTGTCTCCTAGTAACCTCCGGGCTCTAAAGGGCTCTACCTCTGATGATAACTCCAATCAGAAGGTCAACCCTGTCTCCTAGTAACCTCCGGGCTCTAAAGGGCTCTACCTCTGATGATAACTCCAATCAGAAGGTCAACCCTGTCTCCTAGTAACCTCTGGGCTCTAAAGGGCTCTACCTCTGATGATAACTCCAATCAGAAGGTCAACCCTGTCTCCTAGTAACCTCCGGGCTCTAAAGGGCTCTACCTCTGATGTAAACGGAGCGTAGTTTGCATCTAGTTCTACATACTTTTGTCCCGCTACGGTTTTTGGACCGTATACGACGCTCTGCCCCTCCGTTTCCGTAGGCCGTCTAGAGCCCTTAAGGCAGTGGAGATAAAATACACGGAGGACTTTTGGCCCCTAAACGAGATATGTGTTTTGAAGCGAGGTCAGAGGTCAGAGAGAGAGAGAACCAGAATACACAAAGGACAGAAGGCAGAAATACATTATGTCACATACTTGCCTGGTGAGTAATGCTTGATTTCATTTGTCCTGGCACAATGGAACCAATTGGATAGTCCCAAAAGTGAAAACACACTATGCCATGCAGAAAACCTAAAACATCTCAAGTATTCATAATATTTTAAACACGTATTCTGCCCATGTCTGGCCTCCTCTCTCTCTCTCTTTAACCCAGATACAAAACAATGTCTTGTTAACCACCATGCTTCCTCTATCATGTGGTCTGCCCTGCTCTGATAAAGAGAGCAGGTTGGGTTGGCCAATATCCTCTTTTCATGTCTGTGTTTCCGTAAACACACAGAAATCACATTATTTAGCCCGTCACGGATGTTACAATACTTTTCACGACATTAAATAACCCTACTAATGTTGTGTGCTGAGGTGAAAGGTTTTTATCTAACTTTTTTTTAAACTACGCAAGTCAATTAAAGAACAAATTCTTATTTACAATGACCGGCCTACACCGGTCAAACCCGGACGACACTGGGCCAACTGTGCGCTGCCCTACGGGACTCCCGATCACCGCCGGTTGTGATGCAGCCTTTGTCATGTGTGTCATGACCATATAAAAGCACTGCACACGTGGTTTGTTCTGCTGTCTGAGAACCGGGGGAGTTACATATACATGTATGGAACTCTGAAACACACTAGTTTCAAGTTAACATTCTTTGTATTCATCCTTATTTAACCACACCGTCACTGTTTATCCAAGAGGCCAAACAACACAAACACTATTGTGTGTCAGTCCTTTCAACTGAGCCTTTAATGACACTTGGATCTCCTACACTGGTTTAGGTCCAAAACTAAACATGACCATTTACAGAAGATGACATTTTTGTTTGATCACACAGTAGTCATGTTTGTTAGTCCTGTACAAATAAAACTATATTTGAAATGGAACTTAACTAAGATCGATAGACCAAAGCTGACACCACAGACCGCTTGCTGTTCATGCGCAACAGTGGGCGCAGATTCAGCTGCAAACACAAATGTTTAACGAGTAACGCCTACAAAGTGCAAATATATATTTTTAAAAATGTCCATACTACGAGGCAATGAGAGTGCCGTCTGAGAGAAATCAACACCACCTTCTCAAAAATGTGTGAGCATAAAAATTATATTTTTGTTTACGCAGTGATTCTCTGGTGCATTAAATTGTGTAATGCACCAATTAATTACGACCCAACTCGTTCATAATATTTGGAAATAACGGTTTAAACTTTATACTTCTCTTACCTTGATTTTCTCGCCTTCGACCTCGACCAAGCTCTCACGGAAATCGACACCGATGGTGGCTTCGGTTCGGTCGAGGAACTCACCGGCACAGAACCGGTAGGTGAGACAGGTCTTACCGACACCGGAGTCTCCGATCACGATGATCTTGAAGATCCGACACCGCGCGGAGGGCGAAGACACACTGGTGAAAGAGTTTGAGAACTCCAGGGATGATTCCATATCGCGTAAAAACTCAAATTAAAGAGTGAGATCTAGGCTTCTCCAACTGCTCCCAACAAGCCAATATGTTATGTCGAGGTCTTTAACGTTATATAAACGTGGCAGAGAACTCCCTCGGCAAAGTTCATGACAACTCGCCGGCTATGCTATAAACTCTCCCTAGTTGTCATTGTCTGTGGAAGGAGCGGAGAGTTTAGAAAGTCCCCTGCTGCAACTTCTTGGCCCGTGGCCACCTCTCTGACAGCGCCGTAATAAATCTCGCGAGAGGAAGGGAGGAATCTATTCGCTGTCGACCGAACGCTGTGGGAGTTTTTATGAAGTTCCACGGTTAATTAATAGCTTCTCTGTATAGGCCAAGATTTTCTAGTAATTCCTCGTCTTTGTGTGTCTCTAGACTTCTACAACCATAGATAGACTCAATATGTCATCAATCCAATACTATATGTCACAATTAGAGAGAAAGAGAGAGAGAAAGAGAGCACATGTGCACAAGACAGAGATGAGCAGAGCGAGAGAGAGGAGGGGTGGGGAGAAAGAAGGGGAGGGGAGGGAGGAGGGTAACGGAGAGAAAGGGAAAGGGGAGAGAGAGATTTGTGGAGGAGAGAGAAAGAGAGAGAAGGGGAGGGAAGAGATGGGGGAGGGGAGAGAAATAGTAAAGGAAGGGCTCCACTAGGGCCCTCTCAGCCACCTGGCTCCACTAGGGCCCTCTCAGCCAGCCTGCTCCTCTAGGGCCCTCACAGCCAAGCTAGCTCCTCTAGGGCCCTATCAGCCAAGCTGGCTCCTCTAGGGCCCTCTCAGCCAAGCTAGCTCCTCTAGGGCCCTATCAGCCAAGCTGGCTCCTCTAGGGCGCTCTCAGCCAAGCTAGCTCCTCTAGGGCCCTCACAGCCAGCCTGCACCACTAGGGCCCTCTCAGCCAGCCTGCTCCACCAGGGCCCTCTCAGCTAGCTGGTTCCACTAGGGCCCCCTCGGACAAGCTGGATCCACTAGGGCCCTCTCAGCCAGCCGGCTCCAATAGGGCCCTCTCAGCCAGCCGGCTCCACTAGGGCCCTCTCAGCCACCTGGCTCCACTAGGGCACTCTCAGCCAGCCTGCTCCTCTAGGGCCCTCACAGCCAGCCTGCACCACTAGGGCCCTCTCAGCAATCTGGTTACACTAGGGCCAACTCAGTCAGCTCGTTCCACTTAGTCCCTCTCAGCCAAGCTGGCTCCTCTAGGGCCCTCTCAGCCAGCCTGCACCACTAGGGCCCTCTCAGCCATCTGGTTATACTAGGGCCCTCTCAGCCATCTGGTTACACTAGGGCCCTCTCAGCCATCTGGCTCCACTAGGGCACTCTTAGCCAGCCTGCTCCTCTAGGGCCTTCTCAGCCAAGCTGGCTCCTCTAGGGCCCTCTCAGCTAAGCTGGCTCCTCTAGGGCCCTCACAGCAAGCCTGCACCACTTGGGCCCTCTCAGCCATCTGGAAACACTAGGGCCCACTCAGTCAGCTGGCTCCTCTAGGGCCCTCACAGCCATCTGGTTACACTAGGGCCCTCTCAGCCATCTGGTTACACTAGGGCCCTCTCAGCCAGCCTGCTCCACTAGGGCCCTCTCAGCCACCTGGCTCCACTATGGCCCTCTCAGCCACCTGGCTCCATTAGGGCCCTCTCAGCCACCTGGCTCCACTATGGCCCTCTCAGCCACCTGGCTCCTCTAGGGCCCTCTCAGCCAGCTGGCTCCATTAGGGCCCTCTCAGACAGCTGGCTCCACTAGGGACCTCTCAGCCATCTGGCTCCACTAGGGCACTCTTAGCCAGCCTGCTCCTCTAGGGCCTTCTCAGCCAAGCTGGCTCCTCTAGGGCCCTCTCAGCTAAGCTGGCTCCTCTAGGGCCCTCACAGCAAGCCTGCACCACTAGGGCCCTCTCAGCCATCTGGAAACACTAGGGCCCACTCAGTCAGCTGGCTCCTCTAGGGCCCTCACAGCCAGCCTGCAACACTACGGCCCTCTCAGCTATCTGGTTACACTAGGGCCCTCTCAGCCATCTGGTTACACTAGGGCCCTCTCAGCCACCTGGCTCCACTATGGCCCTCTCAGCCACCTGGCTCCACTATGGCCCTCTCAGCCACCTGGCTCCACTATGGCCCTCTCAGCCACCTGGCTCCACTATGGCCCTCTCAGCCACCTGGCTCCTCTAGGGCCCTCTCAGCCAGCTGGCTCCATTAGGGCCCTCTCAGACAGCTGGCTCCACTAGGGACCTCTCAGCCACCTGGCTCCACTAGGGCCCTCTCAGCCAGTTGGTGTGTGTAGGAGAGTGTGAGTTGTGTGTGCAAAAAGTAGAAGTACAAATGTCAAGGGTTATTAACTAAAGTGATAAATCTAGTCCTAGGTTTTATTTACTGTGGTGTTTGTTCTCCACTGGTTCCCCTGTTCTCATCACAACAGGTCACACATTCTGCTGACATGATTACACACTGTGGTATTTCACCTAACAGAAACAGGAGTTTGTCAATATTACATATTCTTTTTCAAATTATTTTGGGGTCTTTGTAATCTGACAGAATATGTCTCCTATATCGTACTACATTAAACAGGAGGTTAGGAGGTGCAGCTCAATTTCCACCTTATTTTGTGGGCACTGGGCACATAGCCTGTATTCTCTCTGCCTATGGCGAGAGAGACTCTTAAGTAGAGACTCTTAATCTCTGAAACTCTTAAGGATTGGCCCCTTTTTTTCAATTTTCGCCTAAAATGACAAACTCAAATCTAACTGCCTGTAATTCAGGCCCTGAAGCAAGGACATTTTTTTTTAATTTCACCTTTATTTAACCAGGTTGGCAAGTTGAGAACAAGTTCTCATTTACAATTGCGACCTGGCCAAGATAAGTGTTTATATTTAGGTGCTGGAACATTAAGCCAATATTCTATAAGAGGTGAACTCAAGCAGTAGAAAGTTAGAGGTGATATTATAGGACACTATGTGAAATGTTGCTGCTCTGTCAGCAGTTTCCTGTGGAGTTTTTTTTTTAACATATCAGTTTGCTGTAGTGTGTTCAACCACTGATCCAAGATAAGTTGCTAGGAAGTTAATCTCACATCATTGACGTTAGGATGTAATGAGATAGAAGTCATATAGCCTAGCAGTATTTTCCACTCTTCAGTCCACTCTTTATGATAGCAGACTGTGGAACCCCAGTTAGAGACAGATATGATACCTGCAGTGATACTGATGACCCTGTTGTGGAGCAGAGGTAGGATGCTGTTATACTGATATACACTTGTGACAGTTACTGAGATATGTTTTGATATTGTAAGATATATTATAATTTGCAGGGTTAGTAAAATAACATGCAACTGGAAGCAGACAGTAAAAATGTGTCTCAAAGCAGGACAATGATGTGATCACCTGTAAATGTACTTTACTGTAGTCTAACTGTCCATCTGGGGACAGGCACTAATGTCAGTTAAGTTGTGAAGGTGTCATGCATCTGACTGTTGTATATTCAGTGTGTCAATGATTGATTGTATCTGTCTCAATGTAAATGAGAGAATATATTATATATTATATTGGTGTTATGTTAGAGTAGGAGAAGGGAGGGGTGGAGATGATAGAGGTCTATGAGCTGAGTCAAAATCAACAGGTCCAACACTATACGTCACGAAGAGAGAGAGAACAAGAGAGAGAGAGAGCGTGTGCGCAAAATAAATGAGCAGAGCGAGAGGGAGGAGAGAGGAGGGGAGGGGACAGAGGAGGGACGGTGAGAAAGGAGGGGAGGGGAGGTAGGAGGGTAACGGAGAGAAGGGGAGGGGAGAGAGAGAAATGTGGAGGAGAGAGAAGGAGAGAGAAGCAGAGGGTAGAGAGAAGGGGAGGGGAGAGAGAGAAATGTGGAGGAGAGAGAATGGGAGGGAGAGAGAGAAATGTGGAGGAGAGAGAAAGAGAGAGAAGGGAAGAGATGGGGGAGGGGAGAGAAATAGTAAAGGAAGGGCTCCACTAGGGCCCTCTCAGCCAGCCTGCTCCACTAGGGCCCTCTCAGCCACCTGGCTCCACTAGGGCCCTCTCAGCCACCTGGCTCCACTAGGGCCCTCACAGCCAGCCTGCTCCACTAGGGCCCTCTCAGCCAGCCAGCTCCACTAGGGCCCTCTCAGCCAGCCTGATCCACTAGGGCCCTCTCAGCCAGCCTGCTCCACTAGGGCCCTCTCAGCCAGCCTGCTCCACTAGGGCCCTCTCAGCCAGTCTGCTCCACTAGGGCCCTCTCAGCAAGCCTGCTCCACTAGGGCCCTCTCAGCCAGCCTGCTCCACTAGGGCCCTCACAGCCAGCCTGCTCCACTAGGGCCCTCACAGCCAGCCTGCTCCACTAGGGCCCTCACAGCCAGCCTGCTCCACTAGGGCCCTCTCAGCCAGCCTGCTCCACTAGGGCCCTCACAGCCAGCCTGCTCCAATAGGGCCCTCTCAGCCAGCCTGCTCCACTAGGGCCCTCTCAGCCAGCCTGCTCCACTAGGGCCCTCTCAGCCAGTCTGCTCCACTAGGGCCCTCTCAGCCAGCCTGCTCCACTAGGGCCCTCTCAGCCATTCTGCTCCACTAGGGCCCTCTCAGCCAAGCTGGCTCCTCTAGGGCCCTCTCAGCCAGCCTGCACCACTAGGGCCCTCTCAGCCATCTGGTTATACTAGGGCCCTCTCAGCCATCTGGTTACACTAGGGCCCTCTCAGCCATCTGGCTCCACTAGGGCACTCTTAGCCAGCCTGCTCCTCTAGGGCCTTCTCAGCCAAGCTGGCTCCTCTAGGGCCCTCTCAGCTAAGCTGGCTCCTCTAGGGCCCTCACAGCAAGCCTGCACCACTTGGGCCCTCTCAGCCATCTGGAAACACTAGGGCCCACTCAGTCAGCTGGCTCCTCTAGGGCCCTCACAGCCAGCCTGCAACACTACGGCCCTCTCAGCTATCTGGTTACACTAGGGCCCTCTCAGCCATCTGGTTACACTAGGGCCCTCTCAGCCATCTGGTTACACTAGGGCACACTCTCAGCCAGCCTGCTCCACTAGGGCCCTCTCAGCCACCTGGCTCCACTATGGCCCTCTCAGCCACCTGGCTCCTCTAGGGCCCTCTCAGCCAGCTGGCTCCATTAGGGCCCTCTCAGACAGCTGGCTCCACTAGGGACCTCTCAGCCACCTGGCTCCACTAGGGCCCTCTCAGCCAGTTGGTGTGTGTAGGAGAGTGTGAGTTGTGTGTGCAAAAAGTAGAAGTACAAATGTCAAGGGTTAATAACTAAAGTGATAAATCTAGTCCTAGGTTTTATTTACTGTGGTGTTTGTTCTCCACTGGTTCCCCTGTTCTCATCACAACAGGTCACACATTCTGCTGACATGATTACACACTGTGGTATTTCACCTAACAGAAACAGGAGTTTGTCAATATTACATATTCTTTTTCAAATTATTTTGGGGTCTTTGTAATCTGACAGAATATGTCTCCTATATCGTACTACATTAAACAGGAGGTTAGGAGGTGCAGCTCAATTTCCACCTTATTTTGTGGGCACTGGGCACATCGCCTGTATTCTCTCTGCCTATGGCGAGAGAGACTCTTAAGTAGAGACTCTTAATCTCTGAAACTCTTAAGGATTGGCCCCTTTTTTTCAATTTTCGCCTAAAATGACAAACTCAAATCTAACTGCCTGTAATTCAGGCCCTGAAGCAAGGACATTTTTTTTTTATTTCACCTTTATTTAACCAGGTTGGCAAGTTGAGAACAAGTTCTCATTTACAATTGCGACCTGGCCAAGATAAGTGTTTATATTTAGGTGCTGGAACATTAAGCCAATATTCTATAAGAGGTGAACTCAAGCAGTAGAAAGTTAGAGGTGATATTATAGGACACTATGTGAAATGTTGCTGCTCTGTCAGCAGTTTCCTGTGGAGTTTTTTTTTTAACATATCAGTTTGCTGTAGTGTGTTCAACCACTGATCCAAGATAAGTTGCTAGGAAGTTAATCTCACATCATTGACGTTAGGATGTAATGAGATAGAAGTCATATAGCCTAGCAGTATTTTCCACTCTTCAGTCCACTCTTTATGATAGCAGACTGTGGAACCCCAGTTAGAGACAGATATGATACCTGCAGTGATACTGATGACCCTGTTGTGGAGCACAGGTAGGATGCTGTTACACACTTGTGACAGTTACTGAGATATGTTTTGATATTGTAAGATATATTATAATTTGCAGGGTTAGTAAAATAACATGCAACTGGAAGCAGACAGTAAAAATGTGTCTCAAAGCAGGACAATGATGTGATCACCTGTAAATGTACTTTACTGTAGTCTAACTGTCCATCTGGGGACAGGCACTAATGTCAGTTAAGTTGTGAAGGTGTCATGCATCTGACTGTTGTATATTCAGTGTGTCAATGATTGATTGTATCTGTCTCAATGTAAATGAGAGAATATATTATATATTATATTGGTGTTATGTTAGAGTAGGAGAAGGGAGGGGTGGAGATGATAGAGGTCTATGACCTGAGTCAAAATCAACAGGTCCAACACTATACGTCATGAAGAGAGAGAGAACAAGAGAGAGAGAGAGAGAGAGAGCGTGTGCGCAAAATAAATGAGCAGAGCGAGAGGGAGGAGAGAGGAGGGGAGGGGACAGAGGAGGGACGGTGAGAAAGGAGGGGAGGGGAGGTAGGAGGGTAACGGAGAGAAGGGGAGGGGAGAGAGAGAAATGTGGAGGAGAGAGAAGGAGAGAGAAGCAGAGGGTAGAGAGAAGGGGAGGGGAGAGAGAGAAATGTGGAGGAGAGAGAATGGGAGGGAGAGAGAGAAATGTGGAGGAGAGAGAAAGAGAGAGAAGGGAAGAGATGGGGGAGGGGAGAGAAATAGTAAAGGAAGGGCTCCACTAGGGCCCTCTCAGCCAGCCTGCTCCACTAGGGCCCTCTCAGCCACCTGGCTCCACTAGGGCCCTCTCAGCCACCTGGCTCCACTAGGGCCCTCACAGCCAGCCTGCTCCACTAGGGCCCTCTCAGCCAGCCAGCTCCACTAGGGCCCTCTCAGCCAGCCTGATCAACTAGGGCCCTCTCAGCCAGCCTGCTCCACTAGGGCCCTCTCAGCCGGCCTGCTCCACTAGGGCCCTCTCAGCCAGTCTGCTCCACTAGGGCCCTCTCAGCAAGCCTGCTCCACTAGGGCCCTCTCAGCCAGCCTGCTCCACTAGGGCCCTCACAGCCAGCCTGCTCCACTAGGGCCCTCACAGCCAGCCTGCTCCACTAGGGCCCTCACAGCCAGCCTGCTCCACTAGGGCCCTCTCAGCCAGCCTGCTCCACTAGGGCCCTCACAGCCAGCCTGCTCCAATAGGGCCCTCTCAGCCAGCCTGCTCCACTAGGGCCCTCTCAGCCAGCCTGCTCCACTAGGGCCCTCTCAGCCAGTCTGCTCCACTAGGGCCCTCTCAGCCAGCCTGCTCCACTAGGGCCCTCTCAGCCATTCTGCTCCACTAGGGCCCTCTCAGCCAAGCTGGCTCCTCTAGGGCCCTCTCAGCCAGCCTGCACCACTAGGGCCCTCTCAGCCATCTGATTATACTAGGGCCCTCTCAGCCATCTGGTTACACTAGGGCCCTCTCAGCCATCTGGCTCCACTAGGGCACTCTTAGCCAGCCTGCTCCTCTAGGGCCTTCTCAGCCAAGCTGGCTCCTCTAGGGCCCTCTCAGCCAGCTGGCTCCATTAGGGCCCTCTCAGACAGCTGGCTCCACTAGGGACCTCTCAGCCACCTGGCTCCACTAGGGCCCTCTCAGCCAGTTGGTGTGTGTAGGAGAGTGTGAGTTGTGTGTGCAAAAAGTAGAAGTACAAATGTCAAGGGTTATTAACTAAAGTGATAAATCTAGTCCTAGGTTTTATTTACTGTGGTGTTTGTTCTCCACTGGTTCCCCTGTTCTCATCACAACAGGTCACACATTCTGCTGACATGATTACACACTGTGGTATTTCACCTAACAGAAACAGGAGTTTGTCAATATTACATATTATTTTTCAAATTATTTTGGGGTCTTTGTAATCTGACAGAATATGTCTCCTATATCGTACTACATTAAACAGGAGGTTAGGAGGTGCAGCTCAATTTCCACCTTATTTTGTGGGCACTGGGCACATAGCCTGTATTCTCTCTGCCTATGGCGAGAGAGACTCTTAAGTAGAGACTCTTAATCTCTGAAACTCTTAAGGATTGGCCCCTTTTTTTCAATTTTCGCCTAAAATGACAAACTCAAATCTAACTGCCTGTAATTCAGGCCCTGAAGCAAGGACATTTTTTTTTTAATTTCACCTTTATTTAACCAGGTTGGCAAGTTGAGAACAAGTTCTCATTTACAATTGCGACCTGGCCAAGATAAGTGTTTATATTTAGGTGCTGGAACATTAAGCCAATATTCTATAAGAGGTGAACTCAAGCAGTAGAAAGTTAGAGGTGATATTATAGGACACTATGTGAAATGTTGCTGCTCTGTCAGCAGTTTCCTGTGGAGTTTTTTTTAACATATCAGTTTGCTGTAGTGTGTTCAACCACTGATCCAAGATAAGTTGCTAGGAAGTTAATCTCACATCATTGACGTTAGGATGTAATGAGATAGAAGTCATATAGCCTAGCAGTATTTTCCACTCTTCAGTCCACTCTTTATGATAGCAGACTGTGGAACCCCAGTTAGAGACAGATATGATACCTGCACTGATACTGATGACCCTGTTGTGGAGCACAGGTAGGATGCTGTTACACACTTGTGACAGTTACTGAGATATGTTTTGATATTGTAAGATATATTATAATTTGCAGGGTTAGTAAAATAACATGCAACTGGAAGCAGACAGTAAAAATGTGTCTCAAAGCAGGACAATGATGTGATCACCTGTAAATGTACTTTACTGTAGTCTAACTGTCCATCTGGGGACAGGCACTAATGTCAGTTAAGTTGTGATGGTGTCATGCATCTGACTGTTGTATATTCAGTGTGTCAATGATTGATTGTATCTGTCTCAATGTAAATGAGAGAATATATTATATATTATATTGGTGTTATGTTAGAGTAGGAGAAGGGAGGGGTGGAGATGATAGAGGTCTATGAGCTGAGTCAAAATCAACAGGTCCAACACTATACGTCACGAAGAGAGAGAGAACAAGAGAGAGAGAGAGAGAGAGAGAGAGCGTGTGCGCAAAATAAATGAGCAGAGCGAGAGGGAGGAGAGAGGAGGGGAGGGGACAGAGGAGGGACGGTGAGAAAGGAGGGGAGGGGAGGTAGGAGGGTAACGGAGAGAAGGGGAGGGGAGAGAGAGAAATGTGGAGGAGAGAGAAGGAGAGAGAAGCGGAGGGTAGAGAGAAGGGGAGGGGAGAGAGAGAAATGTGGAGGAGAGAGAATGGGAGGGAGAGAGAGAAATGTGGAGGAGAGAGAAAGAGAGAGAAGGGAAGAGATGGGGGAGGGGAGAGAAATAGTAAAGGAAGGGCTCCACTAGGGCCCTCTCAGCCAGCCTGCTCCACTAGGGCCCTCTCAGCCACCTGGCTCCACTAGGGCCCTCTCAGCCACCTGGCTCCACTAGGGCCCTCACAGCCAGCCTGCTCCACTAGGGCCCTCTCAGCCAGCCAGCTCCACTAGGGCCCTCTCAGCCAGCCTGATCCACTAGGGCCCTCTCAGCCAGCCTGCTCCACTAGGGCCCTCTCAGCCAGCCTGCTCCACTAGGGCCCTCTCAGCCAGTCTGCTCCACTAGGGCCCTCTCAGCAAGCCTGCTCCACTAGGGCCCTCTCAGCCAGCCTGCTCCACTAGGGCCCTCACAGCCAGCCTGCTCCACTAGGGCCCTCACAGCCAGCCTGCTCCACTAGGGCCCTCACAGCCAGCCTGCTCCACTAGGGCCCTCTCAGCCAGCCTGCTCCACTAGGGCCCTCACAGCCAGCCTGCTCCAATAGGGCCCTCTCAGCCAGCCTGCTCCACTAGGGCCCTCTCAGCCAGCCTGCTCCACTAGGGCCCTCTCAGCCAGTCTGCTCCACTAGGGCCCTCTCAGCCAGCCTGCTCCACTAGGGCCCTCTCAGCCATTCTGCTCCACTAGGGCCCTCTCAGCCAAGCTGGCTCCTCTAGGGCCCTCTCAGCCAGCCTGCACCACTAGGGCCCTCTCAGCCATCTGGTTATACTAGGGCCCTCTCAGCCATCTGGTTACACTAGGGCCCTCTCAGCCATCTGGCTCCACTAGGGCACTCTTAGCCAGCCTGCTCCTCTAGGGCCTTCTCAGCCAAGCTGGCTCCTCTAGGGCCCTCTCAGCTAAGCTGGCTCCTCTAGGGCCCTCACAGCAAGCCTGCACCACTAGGGCCCTCTCAGCCATCTGGAAACACTAGGGCCCACTCAGTCAGCTGGCTCCTCTAGGGCCCTCACAGCCAGCCTGCAACACTACGGCCCTCTCAGCTATCTGGTTCCACTAGGGCCCTCTCAGCCATCTGGTTACACTAGGGCCCTCTCAGCCATCTGGTTACACTAGGGCCCTCTCAGCCAGCCTGCTCCACTAGGGCCCTCTCAGCCACCTGGCTCCACTATGGCCCTCTCAGCCACCTGGCTCCTCTAGGGCCCTCTCAGCCAGCTGGCTCCATTAGGGCCCTCTCAGACAGCTGGCTCCACTAGGGACCTCTCAGCCACCTGGCTCCACTAGGGCCCTCTCAGCCAGTTGGTGTGTGTAGGAGAGTGTGAGTTGTGTGTGCAAAAAGTAGAAGTACAAATGTCAAGGGTTATTAACTAAAGTGATAAATCTAGTCCTAGGTTTTATTTACTGTGGTGTTTGTTCTCCACTGGTTACCCTGTTCTCATCACAACAGGTCACACATTCTGCTGACATGATTACACACTGTGGTATTTCACCTAACAGAAACAGGAGTTTGTCAATATTACATATTCTTTTTCAAATTATTTTGGGGTCTTTGTAATCTGACAGAATATGTCTCCTATATCGTACTACATTAAACAGGAGGTTAGGAGTTGCAGCTCAATTTCCACCTTATTTTGTGGGCACTGGGCACATAGCCTGTATTCTCTCTGCCTATGGCGAGAGAGACTCTTAAGTAGAGACTCTTAATCTCTGAAACTCTTAAGGATTGGCCCCTTTTTTTCAATTTTCGCCTAAAATGACAAACTCAAATCTAACTGCCTGTAACTCAGGCCCTGAAGCAAGGACATTTTTTTTAAATTTCACCTTTATTTAACCAGGTTGGCAAGTTGAGAACAAGTTCTCATTTACAATTGCGACCTGGCCAAGATAAGTGTTTATATTTAGGTGCTGGAACATTAAGCCAATATTCTATAAGAGGTGAACTCAAGCAGTAGAAAGTTAGAGGTGATATTATAGGACACTATGTGAAATATTGCAGGCTGTTGAGTTTTTTTTTAACATATCAGTTTGCTGTAGTGTGTTCAACCACTGATCCAAGATAAGTTGCTAGGAAGTTAATCTCACATCATTGACGTTAGGATGTAATGAGATAGAAGTCATATAGCCTAGCAGTATTTTCCACTCTTCAGTCCACTCTTTATGACAGCAGACTGTGGAGCCCCAGTTAGAGACAGATATGATACCTGCAGTGATACTGATGACCCTGTTGTGGAGCACAGGTAGGATGCTGTTACACACTTGTGACAGTTACTGAGATATGTTTTGATATTGTAAGATATATTATAATTTGCAGGGTTAGTAAAATAACATGCTACTGGAAGCAGACAGTAAAAATGTGTCTCAAAGCAGGACAATGATGTGATCACCTGTAAATGTACTTTACTGTAGTCTAACTGTCCATCTGGGGACAGGCACTAATGTCAGTTAAGTTGTGATGGTGTCATGCATCTGACTGTTGGATATTCAGTGTGTCAAGGATTGATTGTATCTGTCTCAATGTAAATGAGAGAATATATTATATATTATATTGGTGTTATGTTAGAGTAGGAGAAGGGAGGGGTGGAGATGATAGAGGTCTATGAGTCAAAATCAACAGGTCCAACACTATACGTCACGAAGAGAGAGAGAACAAGAGAGAGAGAGAGAGAGAGAGAGAGAGAGAGAGAGAGAGAGAGAGAGCGTGTGCGCAAAATAAATGAGCAGAGCGAGAGGGAGGAGAGAGGAAGGGAGGGGACAGAGGAGGGACGGTGAGAAAGGAGGGGAGGGGAGGTAGGAGGGTAACGGAGAGAAGGGGAGGAGAGAGAGAAATGTGGAGGAGAGAGAAAGAGAGAGAAGGGGAGGGAGAGAGAGAAATGTGGAGGAGAGAGAAAGAGAGAGAAGGGGAGGGAGAGAGAGAAATGTGGAGGAGAGAGAAAGAGAGAGAAGGGAAGAGATGGGGGAGGGGAGAGAAATAGTAAAGGAAGGGCTCCACTAGGGCCCTCTCAGCCAGCCTGCTCCACTAGGGCCCTCACAGCCAGCCTGCTCCAATAGGGCCCTCTCAGCCAGCCTGCTCCACTAGGGCCCTCTCAGCCAGCCTGCTCCACTAGGGCCCTCTCAGCCAGTCTGCTCCACTAGGGCCCTCTCAGCCAGCCTGCTCCACTAGGGCCCTCTCAGCCATTCTGCTCCACTAGGGCCCTCTCAGCCAGTCTGCTCCACTAGGGCCCTCTCAGCCAGCCTGCTCCACTAGGGCCCACTCAGCCATTCTGCTCCACTAGGGCCCTCTCAGCCAGCCTGCACCACTAGGGCCCTCTCAGCCATCTGGTTATACTAGGGCCCTCTCAGCCATCTGGTTACACTAGGGCCCTCTCAGCCATCTGGCTCCACTAGGGCACTCTTAGCCAGCCTGCTCCTCTAGGGCCTTCTCAGCCAAGCTGGCTCCTCTAGGGCCCTCTCAGCTAAGCTGGCTCCTCTAGGGCCCTCACAGCAAGCCTGCACCACTAGGGCCCTCTCAGCCATCTGGAAACACTAGGGCCCACTCAGTCAGCTGGCTCCTCTAGGGCCCTCACAGCCAGCCTGCAACACTACGGCCCTCTCAGCTATTTGGTTACACTAGGGCCCTCTCAGCCATCTGGTTACACTAGGGCCCTCTCAGCCATCTGGTTACACTAGGGCCCTCTCAGCCAGCCTGCTCCACTAGGGCCCTCTCAGCCACCTGGCTCCACTATGGCCCTCTCAGCCACCTGGCTCCTCTAGGGCCCTCTCAGCCAGCTGGCTCCATTAGGGCCCTCTCAGCCACCTGGCTCCACTAGGGACCTCTCAGCCACCTGGCTCCACTAGGGCCCTCTCAGCCAGTTGGTGTGTGTAGGAGAGTGTGAGTTGTGTGTGCAAAAAGTAGAAGTACAAATGTCAAGGGTTATTAACTAAAGTGATAAATCTAGTCCTAGGTTTTATTTACTGTGGTGTTTGTTCTCCACTGGTTCCCCTGTTCTCATCACAACAGGTCACACATTCTGCTGACATGATTACACACTGTGGTATTTCACCTAACAGAAACAGGAGTTTGTCAATATTACATATTCTTTTTCAAATTATTTTGGGGTCTTTGTAATCTGACAGAATATGTCTCCTATATCGTACTACATTAAACAGGAGGTTAGGAGGTGCAGCTCAATTTCCACCTTATTTTGTGGGCACTGGGCACATAGCCTGTATTCTCTCTGCCTATGGCGAGAGAGACTCTTAAGTAGAGACTCTTAATCTCTGAAACTCTTAAGGATTGGCCCCTTTTTTTCAATTTTCGCCTAAAATGACAAACTCAAATCTAACTGCCTGTAATTCAGGCCCTGAAGCAAGGACATTTTTTTTTTAATTTCACCTTTATTTAACCAGGTTGGCAAGTTGAGAACAAGTTCTCATTTACAATTGCGACCTGGCCAAGATAAGTGTTTATATTTAGGTGCTGGAACATTAAGCCAATATTCTATAAGAGGTGAACTCAAGCAGTAGAAAGTTAGAGGTGATATTATAGGACACTATGTGAAATATTGCAGGCTGTTGAGTTTTTTTTTAACATATCAGTTTGCTGTAGTGTGTTCAACCACTGATCCAAGATAAGTTGCTAGGAAGTTAATCTCACATCATTGACGTTAGGATGTAATGAGATAGAAGTCATATAGCCTAGCAGTATTTTCCACTCTTCAGTCCACTCTTTATGACAGCAGACTGTGGAGCCCCAGTTAGAGACAGATATGATACCTGCAGTGATACTGATGACCCTGTTGTGGAGCACAGGTAGGATGCTGTTACACACTTGTGACAGTTACTGAGATATGTTTTGATATTGTAAGATATATTATAATTTGCAGGGTTAGTAAAATAACATGCTACTGGAAGCAGACAGTAAAAATGTGTCTCAAAGCAGGACAATGATGTGATCACCTGTAAATGTACTTTACTGTAGTCTAACTGTCCATCTGGGGACAGGCACTAATGTCAGTTAAGTTGTGATGGTGTCATGCATCTGACTGTTGGATATTCAGTGTGTCAAGGATTGATTGTATCTGTCTCAATGTAAATGAGAGAATATATTATATATTATATTGGTGTTATGTTAGAGTAGGAGAAGGGAGGGGTGGAGATGATAGAGGTCTATGAGTCAAAATCAACAGGTCCAACACTATACGTCACGAAGAGAGAGAGAACAAGAGAGAGAGAGAGAGAGAGAGAGAGAGAGAGAGAGAGAGAGAGAGAGAGCGTGTGCGCAAAATAAATGAGCAGAGCGAGAGGGAGGAGAGAGGAAGGGAGGGGACAGAGGAGGGACGGTGAGAAAGGAGGGGAGGGGAGGTAGGAGGGTAACGGAGAGAAGGGGAGGAGAGAGAGAAATGTGGAGGAGAGAGAAAGAGAGAGAAGGGGAGGGAGAGAGAGAAATGTGGAGGAGAGAGAAAGAGAGAGAAGGGGAGGGAGAGAGAGAAATGTGGAGGAGAGAGAAAGAGAGAGAAGGGAAGAGATGGGGGAGGGGAGAGAAATAGTAAAGGAAGGGCTCCACTAGGGCCCTCTCAGCCAGCCTGCTCCACTAGGGCCCTCACAGCCAGCCTGCTCCAATAGGGCCCTCTCAGCCAGCCTGCTCCACTAGGGCCCTCTCAGCCAGCCTGCTCCACTAGGGCCCTCTCAGCCAGTCTGCTCCACTAGGGCCCTCTCAGCCAGCCTGCTCCACTAGGGCCCTCTCAGCCATTCTGCTCCACTAGGGCCCTCTCAGCCAGTCTGCTCCACTAGGGCCCTCTCAGCCAGCCTGCTCCACTAGGGCCCACTCAGCCATTCTGCTCCACTAGGGCCCTCTCAGCCAGCCTGCACCACTAGGGCCCTCTCAGCCATCTGGTTATACTAGGGCCCTCTCAGCCATCTGGTTACACTAGGGCCCTCTCAGCCATCTGGCTCCACTAGGGCACTCTTAGCCAGCCTGCTCCTCTAGGGCCTTCTCAGCCAAGCTGGCTCCTCTAGGGCCCTCTCAGCTAAGCTGGCTCCTCTAGGGCCCTCACAGCAAGCCTGCACCACTAGGGCCCTCTCAGCCATCTGGAAACACTAGGGCCCACTCAGTCAGCTGGCTCCTCTAGGGCCCTCACAGCCAGCCTGCAACACTACGGCCCTCTCAGCTATTTGGTTACACTAGGGCCCTCTCAGCCATCTGGTTACACTAGGGCCCTCTCAGCCATCTGGTTACACTAGGGCCCTCTCAGCCAGCCTGCTCCACTAGGGCCCTCTCAGCCACCTGGCTCCACTATGGCCCTCTCAGCCACCTGGCTCCTCTAGGGCCCTCTCAGCCAGCTGGCTCCATTAGGGCCCTCTCAGCCACCTGGCTCCACTAGGGACCTCTCAGCCACCTGGCTCCACTAGGGCCCTCTCAGCCAGTTGGTGTGTGTAGGAGAGTGTGAGTTGTGTGTGCAAAAAGTAGAAGTACAAATGTCAAGGGTTATTAACTAAAGTGATAAATCTAGTCCTAGGTTTTATTTACTGTGGTGTTTGTTCTCCACTGGTTCCCCTGTTCTCATCACAACAGGTCACACATTCTGCTGACATGATTACACACTGTGGTATTTCACCTAACAGAAACAGGAGTTTGTCAATATTACATATTCTTTTTCAAATTATTTTGGGGTCTTTGTAATCTGACAGAATATGTCTCCTATATCGTACTACATTAAACAGGAGGTTAGGAGGTGCAGCTCAATTTCCACCTTATTTTGTGGGCACTGGGCACATAGCCTGTATTCTCTCTGCCTATGGCGAGAGAGACTCTTAAGTAGAGACTCTTAATCTCTGAAACTCTTAAGGATTGGCCCCTTTTTTTCAATTTTCGCCTAAAATGACAAACTCAAATCTAACTGCCTGTAATTCAGGCCCTGAAGCAAGGACATTTTTTTTTTAATTTCACCTTTATTTAACCAGGTTGGCAAGTTGAGAACAAGTTCTCATTTACAATTGCGACCTGGCCAAGATAAGTGTTTATATTTAGGTGCTGGAACATTAAGCCAATATTCTATAAGAGGTGAACTCAAGCAGTAGAAAGTTAGAGGTGATATTATAGGACACTATGTGAAATGTTGCTGCTCTGTCAGCAGTTTCCTGTGGAGTTTTTTTAACATATCAGTTTGCTGTAGTGTGTTCAACCACTGATCCAAGATAAGTTGCTAGGAAGTTAATCTCACATCATTGACGTTAGGATGTAATGAGATAGAAGTCATATAGCCTAGCAGTATTTTCCACTCTTCAGTCCACTCTTTATGATAGCAGACTGTGGAACCCCAGTTAGAGACAGATATGATACCTGCAGTGATACTGATGACCCTGTTGTGGAGCACAGGTAGGATGCTGTTACACACTTGTGACAGTTACTGAGATATGTTTTGATATTGTAAGATATATTATAATTTGCAGGGTTAGTAAAATAACATGCAACTGGAAGCAGACAGTAAAAATGTGTCTCAAAGCAGGACAATGATGTGATCACCTGTAAATGTACTTTACTGTAGTCTAACTGTCCATCTGGGGACAGGCACTAATGTCAGTTAAGTTGTGATGGTGTCATGCATCTGACTGTTGTATATTCAGTGTGTCAATGATTGATTGTATCTGTCTCAATGTAAATGAGAGAATATATTATATATTATATTGGTGTTATGTTAGAGTAGGAGAAGGGAGGGGTGGAGATGATAGAGGTCTATGAGCTGAGTCAAAATCAACAGGTCCAACACTATACGTCACGAAGAGAGAGAGAACAAGAGAGAGAGAGAGAGAGAGAGAGAGAGCGTGTGCGCAAAATAAATGAGCAGAGCGAGAGGGAGGAGAGAGGAGGGGAGGGGACAGAGGAGGGACGGTGAGAAAGGAGGGGAGGGGAGGTAGGAGGGTAACGGAGAGAAGGGGAGGGGAGAGAGAGAAATGTGGAGGAGAGAGAAGGAGAGAGAAGCGGAGGGTAGAGAGAAGGGGAGGGGAGAGAGAGAAATGTGGAGGAGAGAGAAAGAGAGAGAAGGGGAGGGAGAGAGAGAAATGTGGAGGAGAGAGAGAAGGGAAGAGATGGGGGAGGGGAGAGAAATAGTAAAGGAAGGGCTCCACTAGGGCCCTCTCAGCCAGTCTGCTCCACTAGGGCCCTCTCAGCAAGCCTGCTCCACAAGGGCCCTCTCAGCCAGCCTGCTCCACTAGGGCCCTCACAGCCAGCCTGCTCCACTAGGGCCCTCACAGCCAGCCTGCTCCACTAGGGTCCTCACAGCCAGCCTGCTCCACTAGGGCCCTCTCAGCCAGCCTGCTCCAGTAGGGCCCTCACAGCCAGCCTGCTCCAATAGGGCCCTCTCAGCCAGCCTGCTCCACTAGGGCCCTCTCAGCCAGCCTGCTCCACTAGGGCCCTCTCAGCCAGTCTGCTCCACTAGGGCCCTCTCAGACAGCCTGCTCCAGTAGGGCCCTCTCAGACAGCTGGCTCCACTAGGGACCTCTCAGCCACCTGGCTCCACTAGGGCCCTCTCAGCCAGTTGGTGTGTGTAGGAGAGTGTTAGTTGTGTGTGCAAAAAGTAGAAGTACAAATGTCAAGGGTTATTAACTAAAGTGATAAATCTAGTCCTAGGTTTTATTTACTGTGGTGTTTGTTCTCCACTGGTTACCCTGTTCTCATCACAACAGGTCACACATTCTGCTGACATGATTACACACTGTGGTATTTCACCTAACAGAAACAGGAGTTTGTCAATATTACATATTATTTTTCAAATTATTTTGGGGTCTTTGTAATCTGACAGAATATGTCTCCTATATCGTACTACATTAAACAGGAGGTTAGGAGGTGCAGCTCAATTTCCACCTTATTTTGTGGGCACTGGGCACATAGCCTGTATTCTCTCTGCCTATGGCGAGAGAGACTCTTAAGTAGAGACTCTTAATCTCTGAAACTCTTAAGGATTGGCCCCTTTTTTTCAATTTTTGCCTAAAATGACAAACTCAAATCTAACTGCCTGTAACTCAGGCCCTGAAGCAAGGACATTTTTTTTTAATTTCACCTTTATTTAACCAGGTTGGCAAGTTGAGAACAAGTTCTCATTTACAATTGCGACCTGGCCAAGATAAGTGTTTATATTTAGGTGCTGGAACATTAAGCCAATATTCTATAAGAGGTGAACTCAAGCAGTAGAAAGTTAGAGGTGATATTATAGGACACTATGTGAAACGTTGCTGCTCTGTCAGCAGTTTCCTGTGGAGTTTTTTTAACATATCAGTTTGCTGTAGTGTGTTCAACCACTGATCCAAGATAAGTTGCTAGGAAGTTAATCTCACATCATTGACGTTAGGATGTAATGAGATAGAAGTCATATAGCCTAGCAGTATTTTCCACTCTTCAGTCCACTCTTTATGATAGCAGACTGTGGAACCCCAGTTAGAGACAGATATGATACCTGCAGTGATACTGATGACCCTGTTGTGGAGCACAGGTGGGATGCTGTTACACTGATATACACTTGTGACAGTTACTGAGATATGTTTTGATATTGTAAGATATATTATAATTTGCAGGGTTAGTAAAATAACATGCAACTGGAAGCAGACAGTAAAAATATGTCTCAAAGCAGGACAATGATGTGATCACCTGTAAATGTACTTTACTGTAGTCTAACTGTCCATCTGGGGACAGGCACTAATGTCAGTTAAGTTGTGATGGTGTCATGCATCTGACTGTTGTATATTCAGTGTGTCAATGATTGATTGTATCTGTCTCAATGTAAATGAGAGAATATATTATATATTATATTGGTGTTATGTTAGAGTAGGAGAAGGGAGGGGTGGAGATGATAGAGGTCTATGACCTGAGTCAAAATCAACAGGTCCAACACTATACGTCACGAAGAGAGAGAGAACAAGAGAGAGAGAGAGAGAGAGAGCGTGTGCGCAAAATAAATGAGCAGAGCGAGAGGGAGGAGAGAGGAGGGGAGGGGACAGAGGAGGGACGGTGAGAAAGGAGGGGAGGGGAGGTAGGAGGGTAACAGAGAGAAGGGGAGGGGAGAGAGAGAAATGTGGAGGAGAGAGAAGGAGAGAGAAGCGGAGGGTAGAGAGAAGGGGAGGGGAGAGAGAGAAATGTGGAGGAGAGAGAATGGGAGGGAGAGAGAGAAATGTGGAGGAGAGAGAAAGAGAGAGAAGGGAAGAGATGGGGGAGGGGAGAGAAATAGTAAAGGAAGGGCTCCACTAGGGCCCTCTCAGCCAGCCTGCTCCACTAGGGCCCTCTCAGCCAGCCAGCTCCACTAGGGCCCTCTCAGCCAGCCTGATCCACTAGGGCCCTCTCAGCCAGCCTGCTCCACTAGGGCCCTCTCAGCCAGCCTGCTCCACTAGGGCCCTCTCAGCCAGTCTGCTCCACTAGGGCCCTCTCAGCAAGCCTGCTCCACTAGGGCCCTCTCAGCCAGCCTGCTCCACTAGGGTTCTCACAGCCAGCCTGCTCCACTAGGGCCCTCACAGCCAGCCTGCTCCACTAGGGCCCTCACAGCCAGCCTGCTCCACTAGGGCCCTCTCAGCCAGCCTGCTCCACTAGGGCCCTCACAGCCAGCCTGCTCCAATAGGGCCCTCTCAGCCAGCCTGCTCCACTAGGGCCCTCTCAGCCAGCCTGCTCCACTAGGGCCCTCTCAGCCAGTCTGCTCCACTAGGGCCCTCTCAGCCAGCCTGCTCCACTAGGGCCCTCTCAGCCATTCTGCTCCACTAGGGCCCTCTCAGCCAAGCTGGCTCCTCTAGGGCCCTCTCAGCCAGCCTGCACCACTAGGGCCCTCTCAGCCATCTGGTTATACTAGGGCCCTCTCAGCCATCTGGTTACACTAGGGCCCTCTCAGCCATCTGGCTCCACTAGGGCACTCTTAGCCAGCCTGCTCCTCTAGGGCCTTCTCAGCCAAGCTGGCTCCTCTAGGGCCCTCTCAGCTAAGCTGGCTCCTCTAGGGCCCTCACAGCAAGCCTGCACCACTAGGGCCCTCTCAGCCATCTGGAAACACTAGGGCCCACTCAGTCAGCTGGCTCCTCTAGGGCCCTCACAGCCAGCCTGCAACACTACGGCCCTCTCAGCTATCTGGTTACACTAGGGCCCTCTCAGCCATCTGGTTACACTAGGGCCCTCTCAGCCATCTGGTTACACTAGGGCACACTCTCAGCCAGCCTGCTCCACTAGGGCCCTCTCAGCCACCTGGCTTCACTATGGCCCTCTCAGCCACCTGGCTCCTCTAGGGCCCTCTCAGCCAGCTGGCTCCATTAGGGCCCTCTCAGACAGCTGGCTCCACTAGGGACCTCTCAGCCACCTGGCTCCACTAGGGCCCTCTCAGCCAGTTGGTGTGTGTAGGAGAGTGTGAGTTGTGTGTGCAAAAAGTAGAAGTACAAATGTCAAGGGTTATTAACTAAAGTGATAAATCTAGTCCTAGGTTTTATTTACTGTGGTGTTTGTTCTCCACTGGTTACCCTGTTCTCATCACAACAGGTCACACATGAGAGAGAGTGGGCACATAGCCTGTATTCTCTCTGCCTATGGCGAGAGAGACTCTTAAGTAGAGACTCTTAATCTCTGAAACTCTTAAGGATTGTCCCCTTTTTTTCAATTTTCGCCTAAAATGACAAACTCAAATCTAACTGCCTGTAATTCAGGCCCTGAAGCAAGGACATTTTTTTTTAATTTCACCTTTATTTAACCAGGTTGGCAAGTTGAGAACAAGTTCTCATTTACAATTGCGACCTGGCCAAGATAAGTGTTTATATTTAGGTGCTGGAACATTAAGCCAATATTCTATAAGAGGTGAACTCAAGCAGTAGAAAGTTAGAGGTGATATTATAGGACACTATGTGAAATGTTGCTGCTCTGTCAGCAGTTTCCTGTGGAGTTTTTTTTTAACATATCTGTTTGCTGTAGTGTGTTCAACCACTGATCCAAGATAAGTTGCTAAGAAGTTAATCTCACATCATTGAAGTTAGGACGTAATGAGAGAGAAGTCATATAGCCTAGCAGTATTTTCCACTCTTCAGTCCACTCTTTATGATAGCAGACTGTGGAACCCCAGTTAGAGACAGATATGATACCTGCAGTGATACTGATGACCCTGTTGTGGAGCACAGGTAGGATGCTGTTACACACTTGTGACAGTTACTGAGATATGTTTTGATATTATAAGATATATTATAATTTGCAGGGTTAGTAAAATAACATGCAACTGGAAGCAGACAGTAAAAATATGTCTCAAAGCAGGACAATGATGTGATCACCTGTAAATGTACTTTACTGTAGTCTAACTGTCCATCTGGGGACAGGCACTAATGTCAGTTAAGTTGTGATGGTGTCATGCATCTGACTGTTGTATATTCAGTGTGTCAATGATTGATTGTATCTGTCTCAATGTAAATGAGAGAATATATTATATATTATATTGGTGTTATGTTAGAGTAGGAGAAGGGAGGGGTGGAGATGATAGAGGTCTATGAGCTGAGTCAAAATCAACAGGTCCAACACTATACGTCACGAAGAGAGAGAGAACAAGAGAGAGAGAGAGAGAGAGCATGTGCGCAAAATAAATGAGCAGAGCGAGAGGGAGGAGAGAGGAGGGGAGGGGACAGAGGAGGGACGGTGAGAAAGGAGGGGAGGGGAGGTAGGAGGGTAACGGAGAGAAGGGGAGGGGAGAGAGAGAAATGTGGAGGAGAGAGAAGGAGAGAGAAGCGGAGGGTAGAGAGAAGGGGAGGGGAGAGAGAGAAATGTGGAGGAGAGAGAATGGGAGGGAGAGAGAGAAATGTGGAGGAGAGAGAAAGAGAGAGAAGGGAAGAGATGGGGGAGGGGAGAGAAATAGTAAAGGAAGGGCTCCACTAGGGCCCTCTCAGCCAGCCTGCTCCACTAGGGCCCTCTCAGCCACCTGGCTCCACTAGGGCCCTCTCAGCCACCTGGCTCCACTAGGGCCCTCACAGCCAGCCTGCTCCACTAGGGCCCTCTCAGCCAGCCAGCTCCACTAGGGCCCTCTCAGCCAGCCTGATCCACTAGGGCCCTCTCAGCCAGCCTGCTCCACTAGAGCCCTCTCAGCCAGCCTGTTCCACTAGGGCCCTCTCAGCCAGTCTGCTCCACTAGGGCCCTCTCAGCAAGCCTGCTCCACTAGGGCCCTCTCAGCCAGCCTGCTCCACTAGGGCCCTCACAGCCAGCCTGCTCCACTAGGGCCCTCACAGCCAGCCTGCTCCACTAGGGCCCTCACAGCCAGCCTGCTCCACTAGGGCCCTCTCAGCCAGCCTGCTCCACTAGGGCCCTCACAGCCAGCCTGCTCCAATAGGGCCCTCTCAGCCAGCCTGCTCCACTAGGGCCCTCTCAGCCAGCCTGCTCCACTAGGGCCCTCTCAGCCAGTCTGCTCCACTAGGGCCCTCTCAGCCAGCCTGCTCCACTAGGGCCCTCTCAGCCATTCTGCTCCACTAGGGCCCTCTCAGCCAAGCTGGCTCCTCTAGGGCCCTCTCAGCCAGCCTGCACCACTAGGGCCCTCTCAGCCATCTGGTTATACTAGGGCCCTCTCAGCCATCTGGTTACACTAGGGCCCTCTCAGCCATCTGGCTCCACTAGGGCACTCTTAGCCAGCCTGCTCCTCTAGGGCCTTCTCAGCCAAGCTGGCTCCTCTAGGGCCCTCTCAGCTAAGCTGGCTCCTCTAGGGCCCTCACAGCAAGCCTGCACCACTAGGGCCCTCTCAGCCATCTGGAAACACTAGGGCCCACTCAGTCAGCTGGCTCCTCTAGGGCCCTCACAGCCAGCCTGCAACACTACGGCCCTCTCAGCTATCTGGTTACACTAGGGCCCTCTCAGCCATCTGGTTACACTAGGGCCCTCTCAGCCATCTGGTTACACTAGGGCACACTCTCAGCCAGCCTGCTCCACTAGGGCCCTCTCAGCCACCTGGCTCCACTATGGCACTCTCAGCCACCTGGCTCCTCTAGGGCCCTCTCAGCCAGCTGGCTCCACTAGGGCACTCTTAGCCAGCCTGCTCCTCTAGGGCCTTCTCAGCCAAGCTGGCTCCTCTAGGGCCCTCTCAGCTAAGCTGGCTCCTCTAGGGCCCTCACAGCAAGCCTGCACCACTAGGGCCCTCTCAGCCATCTGGAAACACTAGGGCCCACTCAGTCAGCTGGCTCCACTAGGGCCCTCACAGCCAGCCTGCTCCAATAGGGCCCTCTCAGCCAGCCTGCTCCACTAGGGCCCTCTCAGCCAGCCTGCTCCACTAGGGCCCTCTCAGCCAGTCTGCTCCACTAGGGCCCTCTCAGCCAGCCTGCTCCACTAGGGCCCTCTCAGCCAGCCTGCTCCACTAGGGCCCTCACAGCCAGCCTGCTCCAATAGGGCCCTCTCAGCCAGCCTGCTCCACTAGGGCCCTCTCAGCCAGCCTGCTCCACTAGGGCCCTCTCAGCCAGTCTGCTCCACTAGGGCCCTCTCAGCCAGCCTGCTCCACTAGGGCCCTCTCAGCCATTCTGCTCCACTAGGGCCCTCTCAGCCAAGCTGGCTCCTCTAGGGCCCTCTCAGCCAGCCTGCACCACTAGGGCCCTCTCAGCCATCTGATTATACTAGGGCCCTCTCAGCCATCTGGTTACACTAGGGCCCTCTCAGCCATCTGGCTCCACTAGGGCACTCTTAGCCAGCCTGCTCCTCTAGGGCCTTCTCAGCCAAGCTGGCTCCTCTAGGGCCCTCTCAGCTAAGCTGGCTCCTCTAGGGCCCTCACAGCAAGCCTGCACCACTAGGGCCCTCTCAGCCATCTGGAAACACTAGGGCCCACTCAGTCAGCTGGCTCCTCTAGGGCCCTCACAGCCAGCCTGCAACACTACGGCCCTCTCAGCTATCTGGTTACACTAGGGCCCTCTCAGCCATCTGGTTACACTAGGGCCCTCTCAGCCATCTGGTTACACTAGGGCACACTCTCAGCCAGCCTGCTCCACTAGGGCCCTCTCAGCCACCTGGCTCCACTATGGCCCTCTCAGCCACCTGGCTCCACTAGGGACCTCTCAGCCACCTGGCTCCATTAGGGCCCTCTCAGACAGCTGGCTCCACTAGGGACCTCTCAGCCACCTGGCTCCACTAGGGCCCTCTCAGCCAGTTGGTGTGTGTAGGAGAGTGTGAGTTGTGTGTGCAAAAAGTAGAAGTACAAATGTCAAGGGTTATTAACTAAAGTGATAAATCTAGTCCTAGGTTATATTTACTGTGGTGTTTGTTCTCCACTGGTTACCCTGTTCTCATCACAACAGGTCACACATTCTGCTGACATGATTACACACTGTGGTATTTCACCTAACAGAAACAGGAGTTTGTCAATATTACATATTCTTTTTCAAATTATTTTGGGGTCTTTGTAATCTGACAGAATATGTCTCCTATATCGTACTACATTAAACAGGAGGTTAGGAGGTGCAGCTCAATTTCCACCTTATTTTGTGGGCACTGGGCACATAGCCTGTATTCTCTCTGCCTATGGCGAGAGAGACTCTTAAGTAGAGACTCTTAATCTCTGAAACTCTTAAGGATTGGCCCCTTTTTTTCAATTTTCGCCTAAAATGACAAACTCAAATCTAACTGCCTGTAACTCAGGCCCTGAAGCAAGGACATTTTTTTTAAATTTCACCTTTATTTAACCAGGTTGGCAAGTTGAGAACAAGTTCTCATTTACAATTGCGACCTGGCCAAGATAAGTGTTTATATTTAGGTGCTGGAACATTAAGCCAATATTCTATAAGAGGTGAACTCAAGCAGTAGAAAGTTAGAGGTGATATTATAGGACACTATGTGAAATGTTGCTGCTCTGTCAGCAGTTTCCTGTGGAGTTTTTTTAACATATCAGTTTGCTGTAGTGTGTTCAACCACTGATCCAAGATAAGTTGCTAGGAAGTTAATCTCACATCATTGACGTTAGGATGTAATGAGATAGAAGTCATATAGCCTAGCAGTATTTTCCACTCTTCAGTCCACTCTTTATGACAGCAGACTGTGGAGCCCCAGTTAGAGACAGATATGATACCTGCAGTGATACTGATGACCCTGTTGTGGAGCACAGGTAGGATGCTGTTACACACTTGTGACAGTTACTGAGATATGTTTTGATATTGTAAGATATATTATAATTTGCAGGGTTAGTAAAATAACATGCAACTGGAAGCAGACAGTAAAAATGTGTCTCAAAGCAGGACAATGATGTGATCACCTGTAAATGTACTTTACTGTAGTCTAACTGTCCATCTGGGGACAGGCACTAATGTCAGTTAAGTTGTGATGGTGTCATGCATCTGACTGTTGGATATTCAGTGTGTCAAGGATTGATTGTATCTGTCTCAATGTAAATGAGAGAATATATTATATATTATATTGGTGTTATGTTAGAGTAGGAGAAGGGAGGGGTGGAGATGATAGAGGTCTATGAGTCAAAATCAACAGGTCCAACACTATACGTCACGAAGAGAGAGAGAACAAGAGAGAGAGAGAGAGAGAGAGAGAGAGAGAGAGAGAGAGAGAGAGAGAGAGAGCGTGTGCGCAAAATAAATGAGCAGAGCGAGAGGGAGGAGAGAGGAAGGGAGGGGACAGAGGAGGGACGGTGAGAAAGGAGGGGAGGGGAGGTAGGAGGGTAACGGAGAGAAGGGGAGGAGAGAGAGAAATGTGGAGGAGAGAGAAAGAGAGAGAAGGGGAGGGAGAGAGAGAAATGTGGAGGAGAGAGAAAGAGAGAGAAGGGGAGGGAGAGAGAGAAATGTGGAGGAGAGAGAAAGAGAGAGAAGGGAAGAGATGGGGGAGGGGAGAGAAATAGTAAAGGAAGGGCTCCACTAGGGCCCTCTCAGCCAGCCTGCTCCACTAGGGCCCTCTCAGCCAGCCTGCTCCACTAGGGCCCTCTCAGCCAGCCTGCTCCACTAGGGACCTCTCAGCCAGCCTGCTCCACTAGGGCCCTCTCAGCCAGTCTGCTCCACTAGGGCCCTCTCAGCAAGCCTGCTCCACTAGGGCCCTCTCAGCCAGCCTGCTCCACTAGGGCCCTCTCAGCCAGTCTGCTCCACTAGGGCCCTCTCAGCAAGCCTGCTCATCTAGGGCCCTCTCAGCCAGCCTGCTCCACTAGGGCCCTCACAGCCAGCCTGCTCCACTAGGGCCCTCTCAGCCAGCCTGCTCCACTAGGGCCCTCTCAGCCAGCCTGCTCCACTAGGGCCCTCTCAGCCAGCCTGCTCCACTAGGGCCCTCTCAGCCAGTCTGATCCACTAGGGCCCTCTCAGCCAGCCTGCTCCACTAGGGCCCTCTCAGCCAGCCTGCTCCACTAGGGCCCCCTCAGCCAGCTGGCTCCATTAGGGCCCTCTCAGCCACCTGGCTCCACTAGGGCCCTCTCAGCCATTCTGCTCCACTAGGGCCCTCTCAGCCAGCCTGTTCAACCAGGGCCCTCACAGCCAGCCTGCTCCACTAGGGCCTTCTCAGCCAGCCTGCTCCACTAGGGCCCTCTCAGCCAGCCTGCTCCACTAGGGCCCTCTCAGCCAGCCTGCTCCACTAGGGCCCTCTCAGCCAGCCTGCTCCACTAGGGCCCTCTCAGCCAGCCTGCTCCACTAGGGCCCTCTCAGCCACCCTGTTCCACTAGGGCCCTCTCAGCCAGCCTGTCCACTAGGGCCCTCTCAGCCAGCCTGCTCCACTAGGGCCCTCTCAGCCAGCCTGCTCCACTAGGGTCCTCTCAGCCAGCCTGCTCCACTAGGGCCCTCTCAGCCAGCCTGCTCCAATAGGGCCCTCTCAGCCACCTGGCTCCACTAGGGCCCTCTCAGCCACCTGGCTCCACTAGGGCCCTCTCAGCCACCTGGCTCTACTAGGGCCCTCTCAGCCACCTGGCTCTACTAGGGCCCTCTCAGCCACCTGGCTCCACTAGGGCCCTCTCAGCCAGCCTGCTCCACTAGGGCCCTCTCAGCCAGCCTGCTCCACTAGGGCCCTCTCAGCCAGCTGGCTCCACTAGGGCCCTCTCAGCCACCTGGCTCCACTAGGGCCCTCTCAGCCACCTGGCTCCACTAGGGCCCTCTCAGCCACCTGGCTCCACTACGGCCCTCTCAGCCACCTGGCTCCACTAGGGCCCTCCCAGCCAGCCTGCTCCACTAGGGCCCTCTCAGCCAGCTGGCTCCACTAGGGCCCTCTCAGCCACCTGGCTCCACTAGGGCCCTCTCAGCCACCTGGCTCCACTAGGGCCCTCTCAGCCACCTGGCTCCACTAGGGCCCTCTCAGCCACCTGGCTCCACTAGGGCCCTCCCAGCCAGCCTGCTCCACTAGGGCCCTCTCAGCCAAGCTGGCTCCACTAGGGCCCTCTCAGCCACCTGGCTCCACTAGGGCCCTCTCAGCCACCTGGCTCTACTAGGGCCCTCTCAGCCACCTGGCTCCACTAGGGCCCTCTCAGCCACCTGGCTCCACTAGGGCCCTCTCAGACACCTTGCTCCACTAGGGCCCTCTCAGCCAGCTGGCTCCACTAGGGCCCTCTCAGCCACCTGGCTCCACTAGGGCCCTCTCAGCCAGCTGGCTCCACTAGGGCCCTCTTAGCCACCTGGCTCCAATAGGGCCCTCTCAGCCACCTGGCTCCACTAGGGCCCTCTCAGCCAGCCTGCTCCACTAGGGCCCTCTCAGCCAGCCTGCTCCACTAGGGCCCTCTCAGCCAGCTGGCTCCACTAGGGCCCTCTCAGCCACCTGGCTCCACTAGGGCCCTCTCAGCCAGCTGGCTCCACTAGGGCCCTCTTAGCCACCTGGCTCCAATAGGGCCCTCTCAGCCACCTGGCTCCACTAGGGCCCTCTCAGCCAGCCTGCTCCACTAGGGCCCTCTCAGCCAGCCTGCTCCACTAGGGCCCTCTCAGCCAGCTGGCTCCACTAGGGCCCTCTCAGCCACCTGGCTCCACTAGGGCCCTCTCAGCCACCTGGCTCCACTAGGGCCCTCTCAGCCACCTGGCTCCACTACGGCCCTCTCAGCCACCTGGCTCCACTAGGGCCCTCCCAGCCAGCCTGCTCCACTAGGGCCCTCTCAGCCAGCTGGCTCCACTAGGGCCCTCTCAGCCACCTGGCTCCACTAGGGCCCTCTCAGCCACCTGGCTCCACTAGGGCCCTCTCAGCCACCTGGCTCCACTAGGGCCCTCTCAGCCACCTGGCTCCACTAGGGCCCTCCCAGCCAGCCTGCTCCACTAGGGCCCTCTCAGCCAAGCTGGCTCCACTAGGGCCCTCTCAGCCACCTGGCTCCACTAGGGCCCTCTCAGCCACCTGGCTCTACTAGGGCCCTCTCAGCCACCTGGCTCCACTAGGGCCCTCTCAGCCACCTGGCTCCACTAGGGCCCTCTCAGACACCTTGCTCCACTAGGGCCCTCTCAGCCAGCTGGCTCCACTAGGGCCCTCTCAGCCACCTGGCTCCATTAGGGCCCTCTCAGCCAGCTGGCTCCACTAGGGCCCTCTTAGCCACCTGGCTCCACTAGGGACCTCTCAATCAGCTGGTGTTTAGGAGAGTGTGAGTTGTGTGTGCAAAAAGTAGAAGTACAAATGTTGAGGGAAATGAACTAAAGTGATAAATCTAGTCCTAGGTTTTATTTACTGTGGTGTTTGTTCTCCACTGGTTCCCCTGTTCTCATCACAACAGGTCACACATTCTGCTGACATGATTACACACTGTGGTATTTTACCTAACAGATACAGGAGCTTGTCAATATTATATTTGTTTTCAAGTTATTTTGGGGTCCTTGTAGTCTGAGGGAAATATGTGTATCTTATATCATCGTACATTTGGCAGGAGGTTGTGTTTTATTAATTATTAGCCAATCAGCATTGAGCTCAACTGAGTGAGCTCAGCTGTGAATGGTCCTGGTGCACCAAATAAAAGTGTAAAGGGAAGCCAGTTTGGATTTGGCTTCAGACCAATCACATCACAAGCCAAACATCATCATTTACAGAAACATGAATGCATCTCATTGTGGTTAATGTTAGGATGGAAGATCAACATGTAGCTAGATGTAGTAGGTTAATGTTAACTAGCTGGCCTGACAGGATGGAAGTTCAACATGTACTGTAGCTAGATGTAGTAGGTTAATGTTAACTAGCTGGCCTGAGAGGATGGAAGTTCAACATGTAGCTAGATGTAGTAGGTTAATGTTAACTAGCTGGCCTGAGAGGATGGAAGTTCAACATGTAGCTAGATGTAGTAGGCTAATGTTAACTAGCTGGCCTGATAGGATGGAAGTTCAACATGTAGCTAGATGTAGTAGGCTAATGTTAACTAGCTGGCCTGAGAGGATGGAAGTTCAACATGTAGCTAGATGTAGTAGGTTAATGTTAACTAGCTGGCCTGAGAGGATGGAAGTTCAACATGTAGCTAGATGTAGTAGGCTAATGTTAACTAGCTGGCCTGAGAGGATGGAAGTTCAACATGTAGCTAGATGTAGTAGGCTAATGTTAACTAGCTGGCCTGAGAGGATGGAAGTTCAACATGTAGCTAGATGTAGTAGGTTAATGTTAACTAGCTGGCCTGAGAGGATGGAAGTTCAACATGTAGCTAGATGTAGTAGGCTAATGTTAACTAGCTGGCCTGAGAGGATGGAAGTTCAACATGTAGCTAGATGTAGTAGGTTAATGTTAACTAGCTGGCCTGAGAGGATGGAAGTTCAACATGTACTGTAGCTAGATGTAGTAGGCTAATGTTAACTAGCTGGCCTGAGAGGATGGAAGTTCGACATGTAGCTAGATGTAGTAGGCTAATGTTAACTAGCTGGCCTGAGAGGATGGAAGTTCAACATGTACTGTAGCTAGATGTAGTAGGCTAATGTTAACTAGCTGGCCTGAGAGGATGGAAGTTCAACATGTAGCTAGATGTAGTAGGTTAATGTTAACTAGATGGCCTGAGAGGATGGAAGTTCAACATGTACTGTAGCTAGATGTAGTAGGCTAATGTTAACTAGCTGGCCTGAGAGGATGGAAGTTCAACATGTAGCTAGATGTAGTAGGCTAATGTTAACTAGCTGGCCTGAGAGGATGGAAGTTCAACATGTACTGTAGCTAGATGTGGTAGGCTAATGTTAACTAGCTGGCCTGAGAGGATGGAAGTTCAACATGTAGTGTAGCTAGATGTAGTAGGCTAATGTTAACTAGCTGGCCTGAGAGGATGGAAGTTCAACATGTAGCTAGATGTAGTAGGCTAATGTTAACTAGCTGGCTTGGCGCATCGCTGCCCATGTCAGGAAGTTCTGCTAGCTAGCAAGCATTTTAGCCAGGTAATTTAGGAGAAAAAAAACTAAAATGGAGTCCTGTAGGGTACTTGAAAGAGGAGGATGGCTTTGGTGTTTCTCTTCAAGCA
Source organism: Oncorhynchus mykiss (assembly GCF_013265735.2). NCBI lineage: Eukaryota > Metazoa > Chordata > Actinopteri > Salmoniformes > Salmonidae > Oncorhynchus > Oncorhynchus mykiss. The sequence goes on from NW_023493658.1 coordinate 436,637, forward strand.
GGGTGAGTCAACATGTGTTTTCTACACACACACACACACACACACACACGCACACACGCACACACACACACACACACACACACACACACGAACAGAGCAGAATAAGTAAATTATCAATGCAGAAGTGTGTGTGTGTGTGTGTGTGTGTGTGTGTGTGTGTGTGTGTGTGTGTGTGTGTGTGTGTGTGTGTGTGTGTGTGTGTAGCCTATGTAGTTTATGAATGAATGTGTGTGGGTTTGGTGTGAGAGTGTCAATGTAGTGTGAGAAGGGGGGGAGAGGAGAGGAGGAGAGGAGGAGAGGAGAGGAGAGGAGAGGAGAGGGGGGGGGAGAGGAGGAGAGGGGGTAGAAGAGGAGAAATGGGGGGAAGAGAGGGAGAGAAGAGGAGAGGGGCAGAATTGGAGAAGAATATGAGGTGGGGCAGAATAAGAGTAAAGAGGGGGGAGAAGAGGAGAAGAGGGGGAGAAGAGGAGAGGGGGAGAGGAGGAGAGGGGGAGGAGAAGATAGGTGGAGAAGAGGAGAGGGGGAGAGGTGGAGAGGAGGAGAAGAGGAGAGGGGGAGAGGAGGAGAAGAGGAGAGGAGACGGGGATAAGAGAGGAGGAGTGAGAAGAGGAGAGGAGTGAGAAGAGGAGAGGAGTGAGAAGAGGAGAAGTGGGAGAAGTGCGAGAGGGGGTCGGAGAGGAGTGGCGGAGAAGAGGACGGGGGAGATGAGGAGAAGTGAGAAGGGGAGAAGAGAGAGGGAAGAGAGGGGGGAGTAGAGGAAACGAGAGGGGAGAAGAGAGTGGAAGAGGAGAGAAAAGGGAAGAAGAGGAGAGGAGAGGGAAGAGGAGAGACAAGGGAGAAGAGGAGAGGAGATGAGGGGTAAAGAGGAGAGGGGAGAGGAGAGGATAGTGGAGAGGAGGGGAGAGGAGAAGGGGAGAGGGGAGAGGAGAGCGGGAGAAGATGAGGGGGAATAGAGGAGGAGAAGAGGAGAGGGGGAGGAGAAGAGAGGGGGAGAAGAGGAGAAGAAAGAGGGATAAGAGTAGGGAGGAGAGGAGAAGGGAAGAGGGGGAGAAGAGGGGGAATAAAGGGGGAGGAGAGGAGAGGGAGGAGAGGAGAGGGAAGAGGAGAGGGGAGGAGAGGAGAGGGGAGGGGAGGGGCAGAAAGGGAAAAAAGAGGGGGAGACGAGAAGAGGAGAAGAGGATGAGAGAGGGAGGGAGAGAAGAGAGGGGGAGAAGATGAGACAGTGGAGAAGAGTAGAGTGGATATTAAGAGACAAGTATAATTGGGGAGAAGATGGAAGAGAAGAGGAGTCGGGGGGAAGAGGAGAGGAGAATAGGAGAAGGGGAGTGGGGGGGAAGAGCAGAGAAGTGGAGAAGGGGAGTGGGGGGAAGAGGAGATGAGAATGGGAGAAGAAAGGGGGAGAAGAGGAGATTAGGAGAAGAGAGAGGGGGAGATGCGAAGAAGGGGTTAGCAGAGGAGAGGAGGAGGGGAGGATAGGAGAGGGGAGAGGAGTGGAGAGTAGAGAGAGAGGGGAGTAGCTGGGAAAGGAGAGGGGGAGGAGAGGAGAAGATGGGAGAAGAGATGAGGAGAAGATGAGAAGGGGGAGGAGAGGGGGGAGAAGAGGAGGATGAGAGAAGGGGAGAGGAAGAGAAGAGAGGAGGTACTGTTTGTCTCCCACCGTTCCACTCAGAGGACTCTACTGTTATCAAGTGGGCGTTTCCACTATATTTAGTTTACCAGTCATTTCAGTGAAGGGAACAAGTGCACACTTTAGGAGAAATAATTGGGACAATGCTTCTTTCTCGTCTCCAGTCCTGCGTCTGTAACACCATATTTCCACCTAGTGGCCATAAGAGGAACTGCCCTGTCAGTGTGTTTTTACTGCTGGCTCAAAACAACACATGACCTGCAAACAGGATATGATTCATGTGTGAGTACTAAAAGCACCTGAATGTAGTATATTATAGTATATTTATTATATATGTGGGTCTGATGAGTAAACACTCTTAATGTTTGCGGTTTTATCCCTCAGAAGAACATTGGTCACTATGAAACCAAACACATGTGAAACATCATGATAAGCCTGTCTTCCCCATCACATCATGAAAGGTCATGTTGATGTTCATTTAACCTCTGTCTCTCTCTTCCTCTGACTCCTCTCTTTCTCCTTTGTTTCTCTCTGTCTCTCTGTCTCTTTCTCTCTCTTTCTCCTCTGTCTCTCTCTTTCTCCTCAGATCTCCAGGCTCAAAGTGTCAGTCCACTAGGTAGGTAGAGTATAAATCTACAGTGATTATAGCAGTTCAATATTAGTCAACTTTATTATCCCACATGGAGAAATTCATGTGTCCATACAAACTATTCTAAACCCCAATAACAAGTAGTGTTTTATGGAACTACTAATACTTGTCAACCACAAAACACTACTGCTGTTAGAATAACAGAATCACTGTCATCATCTGTCCTCACCACTGTGTTTTCCTCTCTGCTGTTTACAGCTGAACTCTCAGTCAGACTGGTGAATGGAACCACTTCCTGTTCTGGGACAGTGGAAGCCTTCCATGAAGGAGAGTGGTCAGGTCTATGTTTTAGGTGGTTTTGGAGCTTGATGAGACAGGCTACGGTTGTGTGTAGACAGCAGGGCTGTGGGAATCCTGTAGCTGCATCTAGAGGACCTCTGATTGAAGATGGAAGAATAGGAGTCAGACTATATCGTAGATGCAGGGGAAATGAGTCTTCTACTAGACAGTGTGACAACAGAAGAAGACGTGGTGTCTGTGATGGTAAATATTATCATCATGTGACCTGTTCAGGTAAGAGACGGGTCATATTGAGAGATTTATTTATACATTATACAATATTACCATGTATCATGTTTTATGTGTTTTTATTTCATTTAAATAGAGGGAGAGATGTCAGATGTATTTAAACATTATATTTGTGTTTGTCATATTGGTTTATGGGAGATGTTCATGGGCAGATCATTGTAGTTCAGATGGTACTGAAGTGAAGCTGCCTGATGGATGTCCAGCTGTTTATTTTCTATAAAGTGAAGTGAACTTATTCCTGTCTCCTGCCCACATTATTCCCAACCCGATCTTGAGTGACTAAGAACCCATTTCTACCTCTTACAGTATCAAACATAGCAAACTACTATCTTTTATCCAACATATTTGTGTTTAGTCCTTGACAGTGTCATCAACAAACTGATTGAATGGTCAACCAACTCTTTTTCTCCAGAGTCTGTGCGGCTTGTGGATGGAGCTGGTTTCTGCTCTGGGAGAGTGGAGGTGAAGTCCAATCAGTCCTGGGCCTCAGTGTGTGAAGCTGACTTTGACCGTCAGGATGCAGAGGTAGTCTGTGTGGAGTTTGGCTGTGGGGCTCCTGCAGCTCTACAGGGGGGGCTCTATGGAGAAGGTGAGGGTCAGACCTGGGGTAAAGAGTTCCAGTGTAAAGGCAAAGAGTCCCGTCTCCTGGACTGTGACACCTCAGACAGAGAAAACAACACCTGCCCACCTGGTAATGCTGTTGGACTCACCTGCTCAGGTAAGAAACAGTTTGTCACTCAGTCAACATTGTTTCTCACCTGGAGTGAAGAATATGAGAGACAATATAGGTGTGTTTTAGTGAGAAAATAGTAAGATTACTGTCTCTCTCTTTTCTTTTCTCAGAGCCTGATGATGTGAGGCTGGTGGGAGGAGGCAGTCGCTGTGCTGGTGGAGTGGAGTGGTACGACCAGGGAGAGTGGAGGATTGTGGGAGCTGATGACAGGGACCAGAAGCATGTAGCTGCAGTAGTGTGTAGACAGCTGGGTTGTGGCTCCAATGTTTCAGAACTACCTGGAAACACCACTAGAGGGATTAGAGTTTTCTGTCCTGAGTCTGAGTCTTCACTGAGGGAGTGTTGGAGAAGTTATGATCTCCTTCCTGGACTCACAGTGATCTGCTCAGGTAATAACAAAACACACTATATGGCCAAAAGTATGTGGACTTTAGTGGATTCGGCTATTTCAGCCACACCTTTTGCTGACAGGTGTATAAAATTAAGCACACAGCCATGAAATCTCCATAGACAAACATTGCCAGTAGATTGGACTTACTGAAGATCTCAGTGACTTAACGTGGCAAGTCTAGGAGCAACAACGGCTCAGCCGTGAAGTGGTAGACAACACAAGCTCACAGAACGGACCGCCGGGTGTTGAACCACGTAGAGCCTAAAAATAATCCTCTGTTGTAAAACTCACTGCTGAGTTCCACATACTTTTGTCCATGTATTATATCTCCTTCCTGGACTCACAGTGATCTGCTCAGGAAATATCAACATATTATAATTATATTCAACTGATTTCCTTCATTCATACAACTTCCTCTGCACCTCTCATGATGACTGTTTAACTTGTCAGTCTGCTTTACTAAATAGATCACTCAGTCAAGTAGGAATCAAATACAACTTACATATCCCAGAATGCTTTTGTATTTGAGTGTTATCTCAGTGAACGTCTCTACTCACTACCACTGTCACATGTCATGTTATTGTCACATCTAAATGAGGAAAGTAGTTGAGGAGCTACGTTTTATTTTTCTCTCCTCTTGTTCCAGATGTCCTGCTTCAGCCTGATATCAACATATGTTGTCTCAGTGACTGTAGGCCCACTACTCATGTTGCCCTGTGAGGGAGGGTGGCTAGCAGTGTTACATGCTGATGTTATTGTCATATCTATAGGAAACTAGTTGAAGAGGTTTTTCTTGTTCTCTTTTATTGTTACAGATCTCCTGGTCCAGCCTGATATCTTCCTGACTGACCCAATGGGAGGGGTCTTCAGGGGCCACCAGGGGCCCGAGATGTTCAGGGGCTACAGCTTCACCATCACCTGCTCCACTCAGCCACAGTACCCAGGAGGCTCCTTCCTCCTCACGTTCACCAGCTCCAACAGAACCCAGATCCAGCCAGCTGTCAATCACTCTGCTGCCTTCCTCTTCCCTGCTGCAGATGACTCCCACCGAGGGAACTACAGCTGTGTTTATGACAATTATGTTTTCTCTCATAACTTCTCCTCTGAGAGTGAGCTCCTCTCCCTCACCATCACAGGTAACTGAACATGAACCAGACTTATAACTTTGTCAATGACAGATTTCCCACAGATCTATGTGATGATGATCAGTCCCCTCATCAAAGGTGTTTCTGTTTGCAGCCTCTCCTCTGCCAGCCTTCATCATCAGACACGTTGTAGTGCTGCTGATCCTACTGACAGCCATCACCACCTCCTACCTGTACTACAAGGTAAAGACCTTTACTCAGACGTTACAAGTCATTTAAACTAGAGGGTGAGGGGGAGAGGGAAGGAGAGAATGGAGATACTAGAGAGTAAATGTCTGACTGTTGGTGCTGTGCCTCCCTAGCCCACCAGGAGGCAGAAGAGAGTGAACAGGGTGAGCAGCATGGATCTTTATGTCAATGCCATGGAGATGGTCTCTCTGAGCTCCAGAGCTGAAGCTGGACCGGGAGAGGAGAGAGCAGCCCAGGGGACGGAGTAGGAGTAGAATTAATCTGACCCTACATGCTGATCTTAGGTCAGTTTTGTGTTTTAAATCGATGGTCAGCATTGGACTGGTGTTTAAAATGTGGTGACAAACCTGAAGTGGTTCTAATTTTAATAACAAGTTCAGAATGAGTTTATCTTTCTAGAACCTTGGAAGAAATCTAAAAGGAGTGACTGCAACCACCATTATTCATTTAGTTTGGTTTTTACCACCAGAGAAACATGGGGTTTGGGGTAACATGGGGTTCTGGGTAACATGGGGTTTGGGGTAACATGGGGTTTGGGTAACATGGGGTTTTGGGTAACATGGGGTTTGGGTAACATGGGGTTCTGGGTAACATGGGGTTTGGGTAACATGGGGTTTGAGTAACATGGGGTTCTGGTAACATGGGGTTTTGGGTAACATGGGGTTCTGGGTAACATGGGGTTCTGGGTAACATGGGGTTCTGGGTAACATGGGGTTCTGGGTAACATGGGGTTCTGGGTAACATGGGGTTTCGGTTCATTTCAGAAACTAGCTCAATTAGGTCTGTTTTGCATTCCACCCGTGGAGGAAGGTGGGAGGAGCCTCAGAAACCTGGATCATTGTAATGGCTGAAACGGAGTAGGTGGAACGGTGTCAAACACTTGATCTGTTTGATACTGTTCCATTCATTCCCTTCCAGCCAATACAATGAGCCAGTCCTCCTATAGCTCCTCCCACCAGCCTCCACCGCATTCTATACATTCATTCCCTTCCAGCCAATACAATGAGCCAGTCCTCCTATAGCTCCTCCCACCAGCCTCCACCGCATTCTATACATTCATTCCCTTCCAGCCAATACAATGAGCCAGTCCTCCTATAGCTCCTCCCACCAGCCTCCACCGCATTCTATACATTCATTCCCTTCCAGCCAATACAATGAGCCAGTCCTCCTATAGCTCCTCCCACCAGCCTCCACCGCATTCTATACATTCATTCCCTTCCAGCCAATACAATGAGCCAGTCCTCCTATAGCTCCTCCCACCAGCCTCCACCGCATTCTATACATTCATTCCCTTCCAGCCAATACAATGAGCCAGTCCTCCTATAGCTCCTCCCACCAGCCTCCACCGCATTCTATACATTCATTCCCTTCCAGCCAATACAATGAGCCAGTCCTCCTATAGCTCCGCCCACCAGCCTCCACCGCATTCTATACATTCATTCCCTTCCAGCCAATACAATGAGCCAGTCCTCCTATAGCTCCGCCCACCAGCCTCCACCGCATTCTATACATTCATTCCCTTCCAGCCAATACAATGAGCCAGTCCTCCTATAGCTCCTCCCACCATTATTATTAGTCCATGTATTATTATATTATTTAGTATAGCCTACTGTTAGATTCTTTATGTTGAAGAGTCTCCATTATTAGTCCATGTATTATTATATTATTTAGTATAGCCTACTGTTAGATTCTTTATGCTGAAGAGTCTCCATTATTAGTCCATGTATTATTATATTATTTAGTATAGCCTACTGTTAGATTCTTTATGTTGAAGAGTCTCCATTATTAGTCCATGTATTATTATATTATTTAGTATAGCCTACTGTTAGATTCTTTATGTTGAAGAGTCTCCATTATTAGTCCATGTATTATTATATTATTTAGTATAGCCTACTGTTAGATTCTTTATGCTGAAGTGTCTCCATTATTAGTCCATGTATTATTATATTATTTAGTATAGCCTACTGTTAGATTCTTTATGTTGAAGTGTCTCCATTATTAGTCCATGTATTATTATATTATTTAGTATAGCCTACTGTTAGATTCTTTATGCTGAAGAGTCTCCATTATTAGTCCATGTATTATTATATTATTTAGTATAGTCTACTGTTAGATTCTTTATGTTGAAGTGTCTCCATTATTAGTCCATGTATTATTATATTATTTAGTATACCCTACTGTTAGATTCTTTATGTTGAAGAGTCTCCATTATTAGTCCATGTATTATTTAGTATAGCCTACTGTTAGATTCTTTATGTTGAAGAGTCTCCATTATTAGTCCATGTATTATTATATTATTTAGTATAGCCTACTGTTAGATTCTTTATGTTGAAGTGTCTCCATTATTAGTCCATGTATTATTATATTATTTAGTATAGCCTACTGTTAGATTCTTTATCTTGAAGTGTTTCCATTATTAGTCCATGTATTATAATCATCTGTTCATTCTTTGTAGTTTGAAACACTTTAATAAAAGGGGACATATTTTTCACAAGTCAATGTGGTTTATTGTTGTAGTTTGTTTACTTTTAGATGTATAAATCTCTCCTGATGTTGATATTGATTTACGATGCAGATTATTGTTATGATGTTGTGCCTTCAGAAAATATTCACACTCCTTTACTTATAAAATGGGATTAAAAAAAAATATTGTAATTTTTTTGTCAATGATCTACACCCCCGGACAGGGCCAAACAGGAAGGATATAACCTTACCTTACCTGGTTGAATGCTGCCAGTGCGGTGAGGTGGAATAGCCCGCACTGGGCTATGCAGGCGAACCGGGGACACCATGCGCAAGGCTGGTGCCATGTAAGCCGGCCCAAGGAGACGCACTGGGGACCAGATGCGTAGAGCCGGCTTCATGGCACTTGGCTCAATGCCCACTCTAGCCCGGCCGATACGCGGAGCTGGAATGTACCGCACCGGGCTGTGCACCCGCACTGGGGACACCGTGCGCTACACAGCATAACACGGTGCCTGCCCGGTCTCTCTAGCCCCCCGGTAAGCACAGGAAGTTGGCACAGGTCTCCTACCAGGCTTCGCCATACTCCCGGTGTCCCCCCCCCCCCCACAAGACATTTTTGGGGCTGACTCTCGGGCTTCCATCCACGTCGTCGTGCTGCCTCCTCTTACCAGCGCCTCTCCGCCTCCAGCTCTTCTTTGGGGCGGCGATATTCTCCAGGCTGATCCCAGGGTCCTTTTCCGTCCAAGATTTCCTCCCAACTCCAGAAATCTTGATTTCACTGCTCCTGCTGCCGCTGCCTGTCACCACGCCGCTTGGTCCTGTTGTGGTGGGTGATTCTGTTACGGGATTCTTCTGTTGAAAGAGAGGAGGACCAAAATGTAACGTGGTTATCTTTATACATCTTTAATGAAAGATGAAAACACAAAATACTAAGGCCAGGGCGTGACAGGGGGACTTTACCTAGCAGGGTCTTGTAGATGACATGGAGCCAGTGGGTTTGGCGACGAGTATGAAGCGAGGGCCAGCCAACGAGAGCATACAGGTCACAGTGGTGGGTAGTATATGGGGCTTTGGTGACAAAACGGATGGCACTGTGATAGACTGCATCCAATTTGTTGAGTAGAGTGTTGGAGGCTATTTTGTAAATGACATCGCCGAAGTGGACGATAGGATAGTCAGCTTTACGAGGGTATGGTTGGCTGCATGAGTGAAGGATGCTTTGTTGAGAAATAGGAAGCCGATTCTAGATTTAATTTTGGATTGGAGATGTTTGATATGAGTCTGGAAGGAGAGTTTACAGTCTGACCAGAAACCTAGGTATTTGTAGCTGTCCACGTATTCTAAGTCAGAGTCGTCCAGAGTAGTGATGCTGGACGGACGGGCAGGTAGCGATCAGTTGAAGAGTCACCCCTCCACTCTTTCCCTGAGTCCAGGCCCCAGACAGACAGACAGACAGACAGAACTACTAGTCACCCCTCCACTCTCTCCCTGAGTCCATCAGACAGACAGACAGACAGACAGACAGACAGACAGACAGACAGACAGAACTACTAGTCATCCCTCCACTCTCTCCCTGAGTCCAGGCGACAGACCCACAGACAGACAGACAGACAGACAGACAGACAGACAGACAGACAGACAGAACTACTAGTCATCCCTCCACTCTCTCCCTGAGTCCATCCCCCAGACCGACCGACCGCTCTGTCACCTCTGTCATTACCTTCACTACATCTGTCTGGTTCCCCGATCTGTTCCCTGCTTCAGCATTAATTGTGGTTTGTGGTTTTGTACCCGTGTGCTGACGCTGTTCTTGTCTTTGTCTGTTCCTGATTAAATGTTGATTCCACGTACCTGCTTCTCATCTCTGGCGTATGTCCTGACACATTGTTCTTCTGAGTGATAAAACAGCAAACATTAAGAGTGTTTACTTATCAGACCCACATATATATAATACATATAGTATAATATACTATATTCATATGCTTTTAGTACTCACACATGAATCATATCCTGTTTGCAGGTCATGTGTTGTTTTGAGCCAGCAGTAAAAACACACTGACAGGATAGTTCCTCTTATGGCCACTAGGTGGTAATCTGGTGTCACAGACGCAGGACTGGAGACCAGATGGAATCATTGTCCCAACTATCTCTCCTTTCTCCTAAAGTGTGCACTTGTTCCCTTCACTGAAATGACTGGTAAACTAAATATAGTGGAAACGCCCACTTGATAACAGTAGAGTCCTCTGAGTGGAACGGTGGGAGACAAACAGTACCTCATCTCCCCTTCTCCCATCCTCCTCTTATCTCTCCCCTCTTTTCTACCCCTATCCTCTGTTCAACTTTTCAACCTCCTCTCCTCTCCTCTCCTCTCCTCTCCTCTCCTCTCCTCTTCATCTTTTCATCACTGACTTCTCACCATTAATGCCATCATAACCAGTAACCTGTTCCTCTCTTGGCCCAGCCTGACCCTGACATATAGCATCAGGCCTGTTGAGTTGACTTGGTAACAGACCTCTAGCTTCTACACCAAATCCCCCCTTCTCCTGCTCTAACATGAGACCTCATCAGTGCTCATTTTGGGTGCTGGTACTGTTTATATTTAGGTGCTGGAACATTATGCCAATATTCTATAAGAGTTGAACTCAAGCAGTAGAAAGTTAGAGGTGATATTATAGGACACACTATGTGAAACGTTGCTGCTCTGTCAGCAGTTTCCTGTGGAGTTGTTTTAACATATCAGTTTGCTGTAGTGTGTTCAACCACTGATCTAAGATAAGTTGCTAAGAAGTTAATCTCACATCATTGACGTTAGGACGTAATGAGAGAGAAGTCATATAGCCTAGCAGTATTTTCCACTCTTCAGTCCACTCTTTATGACAGCAGACTGTGGAGCCCCAGTTAGAGGCAGACATGATACCTGCAGTGGTACTGATGCCCCTGTTGTGGAGCACAGGTAGGATGCTGTTACACTGATATACACTTGTGACAGTTACTGAGATATGATTTGATATTGTAAGATATATTATAATTTGCAGGGTTAGTAAAATAACATTCAACTGGAAGCAGACAGTAAAAATGTGTCTCAAAGCAGGACAATGATGTGATCACCTGTAAATGTACTTTACTGTAGTCTAACTGTCCATCTGGGGACAGGCACTACTGTCAGTTAAGTTGTGATGGTGTCATGCGTCTGACTGTTGTATATTCAGTGTGTCAATGATTGATTGTATCTGTCTCTATGTAAATGAATGAGAGTATATATTATGTATTATATATTATATTGGTGTTATGTTAGAGTAGGAGAAGGGAGGGGTGTAGATGATAGAGGTCTATGAGCTGAGTCAAGATCAACAGGTCGAACACTATATGTCACGAAGAGAGAGAGAACAAGAGAGAGAGAGAGAGAGAGAGAGAGAGAGAGAACAAGAGAGAGAACAAGAGAGAGAGAGAGAGAGAGAGAGCGTGTGCGCAAGACAGAGATGAGCAGAGCGAGAGGGAGGAGAGAGGAGGGGTGGGGAGAGCAGTGGATGGGAGGGGACAGAGGAGGGACGGGGAGAAAGGAGGGTAGGGGAGGGGAGGGAGGAGGGTAACGGAGAGAAATGGAGAGGGGAGAGAGAGATTTGTGGAAGAGCTCTACTAGGGCCCTCTCAGCCAGCTGGCTCCACTAGGGCCCTCTCAGCCACCTGGCTCCACTAGGGCCCTCTGAGCTAGCTGGCTCCACTAGGGCCATCTCAGCTAGCTGGCTCCACTATGGCCCTCTCAGCTAGCTGGCTCCACTAGGGCCCTCTCAGCCACCTGGCTCCACTAGGGCCCTCTCAGCCAGCCTGCTCCACTAGGGCCCTCTCAGCCAAGCTGGATACACTAGGGCCCTCTCAGCCACCTTTCTCCACTAGGGCCCTCTCAGCCACCTGGCTCCAATAGGGCCCTCTCAGCCACCTGGCTCCACTAGGGCCCTCTCAGCCAGCCTGCTCCACTAGGGCCCTCTCAGCCAAGCTGGCTCCACTAGGGCCCTCTCAGCCAGCTGGCTCCACTAGGGCCCTCTCAGCCACCTGGCTCCACTATGGCCCTCTGAGCTAGCTGGCTCCACTAGGGCCATCTCAGCTAGCTGGCTCCACTATGGCCCTCTCAGCTAGCTGGCTCCACTAGGGCCCTCTCAGCCACCTGGCTCCACTAGGGCCCTCTCAGCCAGCCTGCTCCACTAGGGCCCTCTCAGCCAAGCTGGATACACTAGGGCCCTCTCAGCCACCTTTCTCCACTAGGGCCCTCTCAGCCACCTGGCTCCAATAGGGCCCTCTCAGCCACCTGGCTCCACTAGGGCCCTCTCAGCCAAGCTGGCTCCACTAGGGCCCTCTCAGCCAAGCTGGCTCCACTAGGGCCCTCTCAGCCAGCTGGCTCCACTAGGGCCCTCTCAGCCACCTGGCTCCACTAGGGCCCTCTCAGCCACCTGGCTCCACTAGGGCCCTCTCAGCCACCTGGCTCCACTAGGGCCCTCTCAGCCAGCCTGCTCCACTAGGGCCCTCTCAGCCAAGCTGGCTCCACTAGGGCCCTCTCAGCCACCTGGCTCCACTAGGGCCCTCTCAGCCAGCTGGCTCCACTAGGGCCCTCTTAGCCACCTGGCGGCTGTGTGTGCAAAAAGTAGAAGTACAAATGTTGAGGGAAATGAACTAAAGTGATAAATCTAGTCCTAGGTTTTATTTACTGTGGTGTTTGTTCTCCACTGGTTACCCTGTTCTCATCACAACAGGTCACACATTCTGCTGACATGATTACACACTGAGGTATTTCACCTAACAGATACAGGGGGCTTGTCAATATTATATTTGTTTTAAAATTATTTTGGGGTCCTTGTAGTCTGACAGAATATGTCTCCTATATCGTTGTACGTTTGGCAGGAGGATATGTTTGATTAATTATTAGCCAATCAGCATTGAGCTAAACTGAGTGAACTCAGCTGCGAATGGTCCTGGTGCACCAAATAAAAGTGTAAAGGGAAGCCAGTTTGGATTTGGCTTCAGACCAATCACATCACAAGTCAAGCATCATTTACAGAAACATGAATGCATCTCATTGTGGTTAATGTTAGGATGGAAGATCAACATGTAGCTAGATGTAGTAGGTTAATGTTAACTAGCTGGCCTGATAGGATGGAAGTTCAACATGTAGCTAGATGTAGTAGGCTAATGTTAACTAGCTGGCCTGACAGGATGGAAGTTCAACATGTAGCTAGATGTAGAAGGCTAATATTAACTAGCTTACCTGAGAGGATGGAGGTTCAACATGTAGCTAGATGTAGTAGGTTAATGTTAACTAGCTGGCCTGACAGGATGGAAGTTCAACATGTAGCTAGATGTAGTAGGCTAATGTTAACTAGCTGGCCTGAGAGGATAGAAGTTCAACATGTACTGTAGCTAGATGTAGTAGGTTAATGTTAACTAGCTGGCCTGAGAGGATGGAAGTTCAACATGTAGCTAGATGTAGTAGGCTAATGTTAACTAGCTGGCCTGAGAGGATGGAAGTTCAACATGTAGCTAGATGTAGTAGGCTAATGTTAACTAGCTGGCCTGAGAGGATGGAAGTTCAACATGTACTGTAGCTAGATGTAGTAGGTTAATGTTAACTAGCTGGCCTGAGAGGATGGAAGTTCAATATGTACTGTAGCTAGGTGTAGTAGACTAATTAACTAGCTGGCTTGGCGCATCGTTGCCCATGTCAGGAAGTTATGCTAGCTAGCAAGCATTTTAGCCAGGTACCTTTGGAGAAAATAACTAAAATGGAGTCCTGTAAGACAGAGTCATAGACGTGTAGGATACATGAAAGAGGAGGATGGCTTTGGTGTTTCTCTACAAGTAGGGTGAGTCAACATGTGTTTTCTACACACACACACACACACACACACACACACACACACGAACAGAGCGGAAGAAGTAAATGATCAATGCAGAAGTGTGTGTGTGTGTGTGTGTGTGTGTGTGTGTGTGTAGCCTATGTAGTTTATGAATGTGTGTGGGTTTGGTGTGAGAGTGTCAATGTAGTGTGAGAAGAGGGGGAGAGGAGAGGAGGAGAGGAGGAGAGGAGAGGGGGAGAGGAGAGGAGGTAGAAGAGGAGAAATGGGGGGAAGAGAGGGAGAGAAGAGGAGAGGGGCAGAATTGGAGAAGAATATGAGGTGGGGCAGAATAAGAGTAAAGAGGGGGGAGAAGAGAAGAAGAGGTGGAGAGGGGGAGGAGAAGATAGGTGGAGAAGAGGAGAGGTGGAGAGGAGGAGAAGAGGAGAGGGGGAGAGGAGGAGAGGAGAGGGGGAGAATATGAGGTGGGACAGAATAAGAGTAAAGAGGGGGAGAAGAGAAGAAGAGGGGGGAGAAGAAGATAGGTGGAGAAGAGGAGAGGTGGAGAAGAGGAGAGGGGGAGAGGAGGAGAAGAGAAGAAGGGGGTGGAGACGAGGTGAGGAGAGGGGTAGAAGTGGAGAGGAGACGGGGAGAAGAGGAGAGGAGTGAGAAGAGGAGAGGAGTGAGAAGAGGAGACGAGTGAGAAGAGGAGACGATTGAGAAGAGGAGAGGTGGGAGAAGTGCGAGACGGGGGAGGAGAGGGGGAGGAGAGGGGGAGGAGAGGAGAAGAAAGAGGGATAAGAGTAGGGAGGAGAGGAGAAGGGAAGAGGGGGAGAAGAGGGGGAATAAAGGGAGAGGAGAGGAGAGTGTGGAAGAGGAGAGAAAAGGGAAGAAGAGGAGAGGGAAGAGGAGAGACAAGGGAGAAGAGGAGAGGAGATGAGGGGTAAAGAGGAGAGGGGAGGATAGTGGAGAGGAGGGGAGAGGAGAAGGGGAGAGGGGAGAGGAGAGCGGGAGAAGATGAGGGGGAATAGAGGAGGCGAAGAGAGGGGGAGAAGAGGGGAGGGGGAGAAGAGGAGAAGAAAGAGGGATAAGAGTAGGTAGGAGAGGAGAAGGGAAGAGGGGGAGAAGAGGGGGAATAAAGGGGGAGGAGAGGAGAGGAAAGGAGAGGAGAGGGGAGGAGAGGGAAGAGGAGAGGAGAGGGAAGAGGAGAGGAGAGGAGAGGAGGGAAGAGGATAGTGGAGGAGAGGGGAGGGGAGGGGCAGAAAAGGAAAAAAGAGGGGGAGACGAGAAGAGGATAAGAGAGGGGGGGAGAGAAGAGAGGGGGAGAAGATGAGACAGTGGAGAAGAGTAGAGGGATAGAAGAGACGAGTATAATTGGGGAGAAGAGGGGAGAGAAGAGGAGAAGAAAGGAGAGGAGGAGGGGAGGATAGGAGAGGGGAGAGGAGTAGAGAGGAGAGAGAGATAGGGGAGTAGCTGGGAAAGGAGAGGGGGGAGAGGAGAGGGGGAGAAGGCAAGAGGAGGAGAAGATGGGAGAAGAGGAGAAGAGACGAGGAGAAGATGAGAAGGGGGAGGAGAGGAGGATGAGAGAAGGGGAGAGGAAGAAAAGAGAAGAGAGAGGAGGTACTGTTTGTCTCCCACCGTTCCACTCAGAGGACTCTACTGTTATCAAGTGGGCGTTTCCACTATATTTAGTTTACCAGACATTTCAGTGAAGGGAACAAGTGCACACTTTAGGGGAAAGGAGAGATAATTGGGACAATGCTTCTTTCTAGTCTCCAGTCCTGCGTCTGTGACACCAGATTACCACCTAGTGGCCATAAGATGAACTGTCCTGTCAGTGTGTTTTTACCGCTGGCTCAAAACAACACATGACCTGCAAACAGGATATGATTCATGTGTGAGTACTGAAAGCATAAGAATATAGTATATTATAGTATATTTATTATATATGTGGGTCTGATAAGTAAACACTCTTAATGTTTGTTGTTTTATCCCTCAGAAGAACATTGGTCACTATGTAACCAAACACATGTGAAACCTCATGATAAGCCTGTCTTCCCCATCACATCATGAAAGGTCATGTTGATGTTCATTTAACCTCTGTCTCTCTCTTCCTCTGACTCCTCCCTTTCTCCTTTGTTTCTCTCTATCTCTCTGTCTCTTTCTCCTCAAATCTCCAGGCTCAAAGCGTCAGTCCACCAGGTAGGTAGAGTATAAATCTACAGTGATTATAGCAGTTCAATATTAGTCAACTTTATTATCCCACTTGGAGAAATTCATGTGTCCATACAAACCATTCTAAACCCCAATAACAAGTAGTGTTTTATGGAACTACTAATACTTGTCAACCACAAAGCATTACTGCTGTTAGAATAACAGAATCAGTCATCATCTGTCCTCACCACTGTGTTTTCCTCTCTGCTGTTTACAGCTGAACTCTCAGTCAGACTGGTGAATGGGACCACTTCCTGTTCTGGGACAGTGGAAGCCTTCCATGAAGGAGAGTGGTTGAGTCTATGTTCTTGGTGGTGGTGGAGCATGATGAGAGAGGTTAATGTTGTGTGTAGAGAGCTGGACTGTGGGAATCCTGTAGCTGAATCTAGAGGATCTCTGTTTGAAGATGGAAGAATAGGAGTCAGACTATATAGTAGATGCAGGGGAAATGAGTCTTCTATTAGACAGTGTGACATCATAGGAGGACCTGGTGTCTGTGATGGTGGATATTATCGTCATGTGACCTGTTCAGGTAAGAGACGGGTCATATTGAGAGATTTATTTATACATTATACAATATTACCATGTATCATGTTTTATGTGTTTTTATTTCATTTAAATAGAGGGAGAGATGTCAGATGTATTTAAACATTATATTTGTGTTTGTCATATTGGTTTATGGGAGATGTTCATGGGCAGATCATTGTAGTTCAGATGGTACTGAAGTGAAGCTGCCTGATGGATGTCCAGCTGTTTATTTTCTATAAAGTGAAGTGAACTTATTCCTGTCTCCTGCCTGCATTATTCCCAACCCTATCCTGAGTGACTAAGAACCCATTTCTACCTCTTACAGTATCAAACATAGCAAACTACAATCTTTTATCCAACATATTTGTGTTTAGTCCTTGACAGTGTCATCAACAAAACTGATTGAATGTTCAACCAACTCTTTTTCTCCAGAGTCTGTGCAGCTTGTAGATGGAGCTGGTCTCTGCTCTGGGAGAGTGGAGGTGAAGTCCAATCAGTCCTGGGCCTCAGTGTGTGAAGCTGACTTTGACCGGCAGGATGCAGAGATAGTCTGTGGGGAGCTTGGCTGTGGGGCTCCTGCAGCTCTACAGGGGGGGCTCTATGGAGAAGGTGAGGGTCAGACCTGGGATAAAGAGTTCCAGTGTAAAGGCAATGAGTCCCTTCTCCTGGACTGTGACACCTCAGACAGAAAACACAACACCTGCCTACCTGGTAATGCTGTTGGACTCACCTGCTCAGGTAAGAAACAGTTTGTCACTCAATCAACATTGTTTCTCACCTGGAGTGAAGAATATGAGAGACAATATAGGTGTGTTTTAGTGAGAAATAGTAAGATTACTGTCTCTCTTTTCTTTTCTCAGAGCCTGATGATGTGAGGCTGGTGGGAGGAGGCAGTCGCTGTGCTGGTGGAGTGGAGTGGTACGACCAGGGAGAGTGGAGGACTGTGGGAACTGACGACAGGAACCAGAGGGATGTAGCTGCAGTAGTGTGTAGACAGCTGGGTTGTGGCTCCACTGTTTCAGTACCACCTGGAAACAACACTGGAGGGATTAGAGTTTTCTGTCCTGGGTCTGAGTCTTCACTGAGGGAGTGTAGAAGAACGTATGAACTCCTTCCAGGACTCACAGTGATCTGCTCAGGTAATAACAAAACACACTATATGGCCAAAAGTATGTGGACATTTGTGGATCCGGCTATTTCAGCCACAGCAGTTGCTGACAGGTGTTTGAAATTGAGCACACAGCCATGCAATCTCCATAGACAAACATTGCCAGTAGATTGGACTTACTGAAGATCTCAGTGACTTAACGTGGCAAGTCTAGGAGCAACAACGGCTCAGCCGTGAAGTGGTAGACAACACAAGCAGAACGGACCGCCGGGTGTTGAACCACGTAGAGCCTAAAAATAATCCTCTGTTGTAAAACTCACTGCTGAGTTCCACATACTTTTGTCCATGTATTATATCTCCTTCCTGGACTCACAGTGATCTGCTCAGGAAATATCAACATATTATCATTATATTCAACTGATTTCCTTCATTCATACAACTTCCTCTGCACCTCTCATGATGACTGTTTAACTTGTCAGTCTGCTTTACTAAATAGATCACTCAGTCAAGTAGGAATCAAATACAACTTAAATATCCCAGAAAGGCTTTTGTATGTGAGTGTTATCTCAGTGAACGTCTCTACTCACTACCACTGTCATTTGTCATGTTATTGTCATATCTAAATGAGGAAAGTAGTTGAGGAGCTACGTTTTATTTTTCTCTCCTCTAGTTCCAGATGTCCTGCTTCAGCCTGATATCAACATATGTTGTCTCAGTGACTGTAGGCCCACTACTCATGTTGCCCTGTGAGGGAGGGTGGCTAGCAGTGTTACATGCTGATGTTATTGTCATATCTATAGGAAACTAGTTGAAGAGGTTTTTCTTGTTCTCTTTTATTGTTACAGATCTCCTGGTCCAGCCTGATATCTTCCTGACTGACCCAATGGGAGGGGTCTTCAGGGGCCACCAGGGGCCCGAGATGTTCAGGGGCTACAGCTTCACCATCACCTGCTCCACTCAGCCACAGTACCCAGGAGGCTCCTTCCTCCTCACGTTCACCAGCTCCAACAGAACCCAGATCCAGCCAGCTGTCAATCACTCTGCTGCCTTCCTCTTCCCTGCTGCAGATGACTCCCACCGAGGGAACTACAGCTGTGTTTATGACAATTATGTTTTCTCTCATAACTTCTCCTCTGAGAGTGAGCTCCTCTCCCTCACCATCACAGGTAACTGAACATGAACCAGACTTATAACTTTGTCAATGACAGATTTCCCACAGATCTATGTGATGATGATCAGTCCCCTCATCAAAGGTGTTTCTGTTTGCAGCCTCTCCTCTGCCAGCCTTCATCATCAGACACGTTGTAGTGCTGCTGATCCTACTGACAGCCATCACCACCTCCTACCTGTACTACAAGGTAAAGACCTTTACTCAGACGTTACAAGTCATTTAAACTAGAGGGTGAGGGGGAGAGGGAAGGAGAGAATGGAGATACTAGAGAGTAAATGTCTGACTGTTGGTGCTGTGTCTCCCTAGCCTACCAGGAGGCAGAAGAGAGTGAACAGGGTGAGCAACATGGATCTTTATGTCAATGCCATGGAGATGGTCTCTCTGAGCTCCAGAGCTGAAGCTGGACCGGGAGAGGAGAGAGCAGCCCAGGGGACGGAGTAGGAGTAGAATTAATCTGACCATACATGCTGATCTTAGGTCAGTTTTGTGTTTTAAATCGATGGTCAACAGTGGACTGGTGTTTAAAATGTGGTGACAAACCTGAAGTGGTTCTAATTTTAATAACAAGTTCAGAATTAGTTTCTCTTTCTAGAACCTTGGAAGAAATCTAAAAGGAGTGACTGCAACCACCATTATTCATTTAGTTTGGTTTTTACCACCAGAGAAACATGGGGTTTGGGGTAACATGGGGTTCTGGGTAACATGGGGTTTGGGGTAACATGGGGTTTGGGTAACATGGGGTTTTGGGTAACATGGGGTTTGGGTAACATGGGGTTCTGGGTAACATGGGGTTTGGGTAACATGGGGTTTGGGTAACATGGGGTTTTGGGTAACATGGGGTTCTGGGTAACATGGGGTTCTGGGTAACATGGGGTTCTGGGTAACATGGGGTTCTGGGTAACATGGGGTTTCGGTTCATTTCAGAAACTAGCTCAATTAGGTCTGTTTTGCATTCCACCCGTGGAGGAAGGTGGGAGGAGCCTCAGAAACCTGGATCATTGTAATGGCTGAAACGGAGTAGGTGGAACGGAGTCAAACACTTGATCTGTTTGATACTGTTCCATTCATTCCCTTCCAGCCAATACAATGAGCCAGTCCTCCTATAGCTCCTCCCACCAGCCTCCACCGCATTCTATACATTCATTCCCTTCCAGCCAATACAATGAGCCAGTCCTCCTATAGCTCCTCCCACCAGCCTCCACTGCATTCTATACATTCATTCCCTTCCAGCCAATACAATGAGCCAGTCCTCCTATAGCTCCATCTCCTCCTCTATACATTATATATATTATATTATTTAGTATAGCCTACTGTTAGATTCTTTATGCTGAAGTGTCTCCATTATTAGTCCATGTATTATTATATTATTTAGTATAGCCTACTGTTAGATTCTTTATGTTGAAGATTCTCCATTATTAGTCCATGTATTATTATATTATTTAGTATAGCCTACTGTTAGATTCTTTATGTTGAAGATTCTCCATTATTAGTCCATGTATTATTATATTATTTAGTATAGCCTACTGTTAGATTCTTTATGCTGAAGAGTCTCCATTATTAGTCCATGTATTATTATATTATTTAGTATAGCCTACTGTTAGATTCTTTATGTTGAAGTGTTTCCATTATTAGTCCATGTATTATTATATTATTTAGTATAGCCTACTGTTAGATTCTTTATGTTGAAGAGTCTCCATTGTTAGTCCATGTATTATTATATTATTTAGTATAGCCTACTGTTAGATTCTTTATGCTGAAGAGTCTCCATTATTAGTCCATGTATTATTATATTATTTAGTATAGCCTACTGTTAGATTCTTTATGTTGAAGTGTCTCCATTATTAGTCCATGTATTATTATATTATTTAGTATAGCCTACTGTTAGATTCTTTATGTTGAAGTGTCTCCATTATTAGTCCATGTATTATTATATTATTTAGTATAGCCTACTGTTAGATTCTTTATGTTGAAGAGTCTCCATTATTAGTCCATGTATTATTATATTATTTAGTATAGCCTACTGTTAGATTCTTTATGTTGAAGTGTCTCCATTATTAGTCCATGTATTATTTAGTATAGCCTACTGTTAGATTCTTTATGTTGAAGAGTCTCCATTATTAGTCCATGTATTATTATATTATTTAGTATAGCCTACTGTTAGATTATTTATGCTGAAGAGTCTCCATTATTAGTCCATGTATTATTTAGTATAGCCTACTGTTAGATTCTTTATGTTGAAGTGTCTCCATTATTAGTCCATGTATTATTATATTATTTAGTATAGCCTACTGTTAGATTCTTTATGTTGAAGTGTCTCCATTATTAGTCCATGTATTATAATCATCTGTTCATTCTTTGTAGTTTGAAACACTTTAATAAAAGGGGACATATTTTTCACAAGTCAATGTGGTTTATTGTTGTAGTTTGTTTACTTTTAGATGTATAAATCTCTCCTGATGTTGATATTGATTTACGATGCAGATTATTGTTATGATGTTGTGCCTTCAGAAAATATTCACACTCCTTTACTTACAAAATGGGATAACAAAAAAATATACTTTTTTTTGTCAATGATCTACACAAAATACTCAACCCCCTGAGTCAATACGTGTTTGGATCACATTTGTCAGTGATTACAGCTGTGAGGCCTTCTGGGTAAATCTAGAAGAGCTTTCCACACCTGGATTGTGCAACATTTGCCCATTATTAACAAAATTTAACCAAAATTCTTCAAACTGTCTAATTAGTTATTGATCATTAATAGACAACCGTTTTCAGGTGTTGCCATAGATTTTCGAGCAGATTTAAGTCAAAACTGTAACTCGGCCACTCAGGAACATTCCCTGTTTTCTTGGTCAGCACCTTGTGTAGATTTGTCCTTGTGTTGTAGGTTATTGTCCTGCTGAAAGATGAATTCGTAACCCAGTGTTGGTGGAAAGCAGACTGAACCATGTTTCCCTCTAGGATTTTGCCTGTGCTTTGCTCCATTCCGTGAATATTTTTATCCTGAAAAACTCCCCAGTCCTTAACGATTACAAGCATACCCATAACATGATGCAGCCACCACCACCAGGGGGGAGAGAGTGCACCTCATATTCAGGAAGGTGTACTGAATGTTCCCTACAGTGTATTTTTCCCAATTCATTATAGTTGGTTTGGTTTATTTTCTAGTTTAGTTTCTCTCATGATGTCATAGATCATAAATGTTACATTCATTATGATGTAGATTGTTAGGATGTTGTTAGTAGTATATAGATAATGATGTTATTGATTATGATGTTAGTAGTATATAGATAACGTTATTCTCTTATGATCTGTGGGTTACAGAGGAAGTACATCGTACAGGTCTGATATACAATAGATTGTGTGTATGCTGTGTGCATATGAAATAATCAAATCATACAACCAACCAATCACTCAATAAGTTAAGTAAATAAATATTGTATTTAGAGTGGCAAAAAGTCTCCCCTGTAAAAAAATACCAAGTGTATTACATAAATAGTCTCATCTGTCTGTTGCTCCTTTGACTCGCCCAATCCTCCATTCCGGAGCGCCTCTAGTACCTCTGTGCAGATCTGATTGGAGGACGGGGAGCGAGAAAGGCATTATATGTAAATTATGTAATCAATGTTTTAGTTATCGTTTCTGCATTTCTGTTCTGCTGTTTTAACTTTGAAAAAGTCAGAAAACGGAATAACAAATGATGTCATCAAAAGAAGGATTAACGACAGAAAAACTCTGCCTTGTTAAATAGGATATGAAAACGTCTGGTTGTTGGCCAGCAACGTGAATTAACAACCCAACCCACTAGACAACAGCAACATAACAACCCAACCCACTAGACAACAGCAACATAACAACCCAACCCACTAGACAACAGCAACATAACAACCCAACCCACTAGACAACAGCAACGTGAATTAACAACCCAACCCACTAGACAACAGCAACATAACAACCCAACCCACTAGACGACAGCAACGTGAATTAACAACCCAACCCACTAGACAACAGCAACATAACAACCCAACCCACTAGACAACAGCAACATAACAACCCAACCCACTAGACGACAGCAACATAACAACCCAACCCACTAGACAACAGCAACATAACAACCCAACCCACTAGACAACAGCAACATAACAACCCAACCCACTAGACAACAGCAACATAACAACCCAACCCACTAGACGACAGCAACATAACAACCCAACCCACTAGACAACAGCAACATAACAACCCAACCCACTAGACGACAGCAACATAACAACCCAACCCACTAGACGACAGCAACGTGAATTAACAACCCAACCCACTAGACAACAGCAACATAACAACCCAACCCACTAGACGACAGCAACATAACAACCCAACCCACTAGACGACAGCAACATAACAACCCAACCCACTAGACGACAGCAACATAACAACCCAACCCACTAGACGACAGCAACATAACAACCCAACCCACTAGACAACAGCAACATAACAACCCAACCCACTAGACGACAGCAACATAACAACACAACCCACTAGACAACAGCAACATAAATTAAAACCCAACGCACTAGACGACAGCAACATAACAACCCAACCCACTAGACAACAGCAACATAACAACCCAACCCACTAGACGACAGCAACATAACAACCCAACCCACTAGACAACAGCAACATAACAACCCAACCCACTAGACGACAGCAACATAACAACCCAACCCACTAGACAACAGCAACATAACAACCCAACCCACTAGACGACAGCAACATAACAACCCAACCCACTCGACAACAGCAACATAAATTAACAACCCAACCCACTAGACGACAGCAACATAACAACCCAACCCACTAGACAACAGCCACATAACAACCCAACCCACTAGACAACAGCAACATAACAACCCAACCCACTAGACAACAGCAACATAAAAACCCAACCCACTAGACAACAGCAACATAAATTAAAACCCAACGCACTAGACGACAGCAACATAAATTAACAACCCAACCCACTAGACAACAGCCACATAACAACCCAACCCACTAGACAACAGCCACATAACAACCCAACCCACTAGACAACAGCAACATAACAACCCAACCCACTAGACAACAGCAACATAACAACCCAACCCACTAGACAACAGCAACATAAAAACCCAACCCACTAGACAACAGCAACATAACAACCCAACCCACTAGACAACAGCAACATAACAACCCAACCCACTAGACGACAGCAACGTAAATTAACAACCCAACCCACTAGACAACAGCAACATAACAACCCAACCCACTAGACAACAGCAACATAACAACCCAACCCACTAGACAACAGCCACATAAATTAAAACCCAACGCACTAGACAACAGCAACGTAAATTAACAACCCAACCCACTAGACGACAGCAACGTAAATTAACAACCCAACCCACTAGACAACAGCAACATAATGAACAACCCAACCCACTAGAAGACAGCAACATAACAACCCAACCCACTAGACAACAGCAACATAACAACCCAACCCACTAGACAACAGCAACATAACAACCCAACCCACTAGACAACAGCAAAATAACAGCCCAACCCACTAGACAACAGCAACATAAATTAAAACCCAACGCACTAGACAACAGCAACGTAAATTAAAAACCCAACCCACTAGACGACAGCAACGTAAATTAACAACCCAACCCACTAGACAACAGCAACATAAGGAACAACCCAACCCACTAGAAGACAGCAACATAACAACCCAACCCACTAGACGACAGCAACATAAATGAACAACCCAACCCACTAGACGACAGCAACATAACAACCCAACCCACTAGACAACAGCAATGTAAATTAACAACCCAACCCACTAGACAACAGCAACGTAAATTAACAACCCAACCCACTAGACAACAGCAACATAAATTAACAACCCAACCCACTAGACAACAGCAACATAACAACCCAACCCACTAGACGACAGCAACATAACAACCCAACCCACTAGACAACAGCCACATAACAACCCAACCCACTAGACAACAGCCACATAACAACCCAACCCACTAGACAACAGCAACGTAAATTAACAACCCAACCCACTAGACAACAGCAACATAACAACCCAACCCACTAGACAACAGCCACATAACAACCCAACCCACTAGACAACAGCAACGTAAATTAACAACCCAACCCACTAGACAACAGCAACATAACAACCCAACCCACTAGACAACAGCAACGTAAATTAACAACCCAACCCACTAGACAACAGCAACGTAAATTAACAACCCAACCCACTAGACAACAGCAACATAACAACCCAACCCACTAGACGACAGCAACATAAATTAAAACCCAACGCACTAGACGACAGCAACATAAATTAACAACCCAACCCACTAGACGACAGCAACATAACAACCCAACCCACTAGACGACAGCAACATAACAACCCAACCCACTAGACGACAGCAACATAACAACCCAACCCACTAGACGACAGCAACATAACAACCCAACCCACTAGACGACAGCAACATAACAACCAAACCCACTAGACGACAGCAACATAACAACCCAACCCACTAGACGACAGCAACATAACAACCCAACCCACTAGACAACAGCAACATAACAACCCAACCCACTAGACAACAGCAACATAACAACCCAACCCACTAGACAACAGCAACATAACAACCCAACCCACTAGACAACAGCAACATAACAACCCAACCCACTAGACAACAGCAACATAAATTAAAACCCAACGCACTAGACGACAGCAACATAAATTAACAACCCAACCCACTAGACGACAGCAACATAACAACCCAACCCACTAGACAACAGCAACATAACAACCCAACCCACTAGACAACAGCAACATAACAACCCAACCCACTAGACGACAGCAACGTAAATTAACAACCCAACCCACTAGACGACAGCAACATAACAACCCAACACACTAGACGACAGCAACGTAAATTAACAACCCAACCCACTAGACAACAGCAACATAACAACCCAACACACTAGACGACAGCAACGTAAATTAACAACCCAACCCACTAGACGACAGCAATATAAATTAACAACCCAACCCACTAGACGACAGCAACATAAAAACCCAACCCACTAGACAACAGCAACATAACAACCCAACCCACTAGACGACAGCAATATAAATTAACAACCCAACACACTAGACGACAGCAACATAACAACCCAACCCACTAGACAACAGCAACATAACAACCCAACACACTAGAAGACAGCAACATAACAACCCAACCCACTAGACAACAGCAACATAACAACCCAACCCACTAGACAACAGCAACATAACAACCCAACACACTAGACGACAGCAACGTAAATTAACAACCCAACCCACTAGACGACAGCAACATAACAACCCAACACACTAGACGACAGCAACGTAAATTAACAACCCAACCCACTAGACAACAGCAACATAACAACCCAACACACTAGATGACAGCAACGTAAATTAACAACCCAACCCACTAGACGACAGCAATATAAATTAACAACCCAACCCACTAGACGACAGCAACATAACAACCCAACCCACTAGACAACAGCAACATAACAACCCAACACACTAGACGACAGCAACATAAATTAACAACCCAACCCACTAGACGACAGCAATATAAATTAACAACCCAACCCACTAGACGACAGCAACATAAATTAACAACCCAACCCACTAGACGACAGCAACATAACAACCCAACCCACTAGACGACAGCAACGTAAATTAACAACCCAACCCACTAGACGACAGCAATATAAATTAACAACCCAACCCACTAGACGACAGCAACATAACAACCCAACACACTAGAAGACAGCAACATAACAACCCAACCCACTAGACAACAGCAACACAACAACCCAACCCACTAGACAACAGCAACATAACAACCCAACCCACTAGACGACAGCAACGTAAATTAACAACCCAACCCACTAGACGACAGCAACATAACAACCCAACCCACTAGACAACAGCAACATAACAACCCAACACACTAGATGACAGCAACGTAAATTAACAACCCAACCCACTAGACGACAGCAATATAAATTAACAACCCAACCCACTAGACGACAGCAACATAACAACCCAACCCACTAAACAACAGCAACATAACAACCCAACACACTAGACGACAGCAACATAAATTAACAACCCAACCCACTAGACGACAGCAATATAAATTCACAACCCAACCCACTAGACGACAGCAACATAAATTAACAACCCAACCCACTAGACGACAGCAACATAACAACCCAACCCACTAGACGACAGCAACGTAAATTAACAACCCAACCCACTAGACGACAGCAATATAAATTAACAACCCAACCCACTAGACGACAGCAACATAACAACCCAACACACTAGAAGACAGCAACATAACAACCCAACCCACTAGACAACAGCAACACAACAACCCAACCCACTAGACAACAGCAACATAACAACCCAACCCACTAGACGACAGCAACGTAAATTAACAACCCAACCCACTAGACGACAGCAACATAACAACCCAACCCCCTAGACAACAGCAACAAAACAACCCAACACACTAGATGACAGCAACGTAAATTAACAACCCAACCCACTAGACGACAGCAATATAAATTAACAACCCAACCCACTAGACGACAGCAACATAACAACCCAACCCACTAGACAACAGCAACATAACAACCCAACACACTAGACGACAGCAACATAACAACCCAACCCACTAGACGACAGCAACGTAAATTAACAACCCAACCCACTAGACAACAGCAACATAACAACCCAACCCACTAGACGACAGCAACATAACAACCCAACCCACTAGACAACAGCAACATAACAACCCAACCCACTAGACGACAGCAACGTAAATTAACAACACAACCCACTAGACGACAGCAATATAAATTAACAACCCAACCCACTAGACGACAGCAATATAAATTAACAACCCAACCCACTAGACGACAGCAACGTAAATTAACAACCCAACCCACTAGACGACAGCAACATAACAACCCAACACACTAGACGACAGCAACGTAAATTAACAACCCAACCCACTAGACAACAGCAACATAACAACCCAACACACTAGACGACAGTAACGTAAATTAACAACCCAACCCACTAGACAACAGCAACATAACAACCCAACCCACTAGACAACAGCAACATAACAACCCAACCCACTAGACAACAGCAACATAACAACCCAACCCACTAGACGACAGCAACATAACAACCCAACCCACTAGACGACAGCAACATAACAACCCAACCCACTAGACAACAGCAACATAACAACCCAACCCACTAGACGACAGCAATATGAATTAACAACCCAACACACTAGACGACAGTAACGTAAATTAACAACCCAACCCACTAGACAACAGCAACATAACAACCCAACCCACTAGACAACAGCAACATAACAACCCAACCCACTAGACGACAGCAACATAACAACCCAACCCACTAGACGACAGCAACATAACAACCCAACCCACTAGACAACAGCAACATAACAACCCAACCCACTAGACAACAGCAACATAACAACCCAACCCACTAGACAACAGCAACATAACAACCCAACACACTAGACGACAGTAACGTAAATTAACAACCCAACCCACTAGACGACAGCAACATAACAACCCAACCCACTAGACAACAGCAACATAACAACCCAACCCACTAGACGACAGCAATATGAATTAACAACCCAACCCACTAGACGACAGCAACATAAATTAACAACCCAACCCACTAGACAACAGCAACATAACAACCCAACACACTAGAAGACAGCAACATAACAACCCAACCCACTAGACAACAGCAACATAACAACCCAACCCACTAGACGACAGCAACATAAATTAACAACCCAACCCACTAGACAACAGCAACATAACAACCCAATCCACTAGACAACAGCAACATAACAACCCAACCCACTAGACAACAGCAACATAACAACCCAACCCACTAGACAACAGCAACATAACAACCCAACCCACTAGACGACAGCAACGTAAATTAACAACCCAACCCACTAGACGACAGCAACATAACAACCCAACCCACTAGACGACAGCAACATAACAACCCAACACACTAGACGACAGCAACGTAAATTAACAACCCAACCCACTAGACAACAGCAACATAACAACCCAACACACTAGATGACAGCAACGTAAATTAACAACCCAACCCACTAGACGACAGCAATATAAATTAACAACCCAACCCACTAGACGACAGCAACATAACAACCCAACCCACTAGACAACAGCAACATAACAACCCAACACACTAGACGACAGCAACATAAATTAACAACCCAACCCACTAGACGACAGCAATATAAATTAACAACCCAACCCACTAGACGACAGCAACATAAATTAACAACCCAACCCACTAGACGACAGCAACATAACAACCCAACCCACTAGACGACAGCAACGTAAATTAACAACCCAACCCACTAGACGACAGCAATATAAATTAACAACCCAACCCACTAGACGACAGCAACATAACAACCCAACACACTAGAAGACAGCAACATAACAACCCAACCCACTAGACAACAGCAACACAACAACCCAACCCACTAGACAACAGCAACATAACAACCCAACCCACTAGACGACAGCAACGTAAATTAACAACCCAACCCACTAGACGACAGCAACATAACAACCCAACCCACTAGACAACAGCAACATAACAACCCAACACACTAGATGACAGCAACGTAAATTAACAACCCAACCCACTAGACGACAGCAATATAAATTAACAACCCAACCCACTAGACGACAGCAACATAACAACCCAACCCACTAAACAACAGCAACATAACAACCCAACACACTAGACGACAGCAACATAAATTAACAACCCAACCCACTAGACGACAGCAATATAAATTCACAACCCAACCCACTAGACGACAGCAACATAAATTAACAACCCAACCCAGTAGACGACAGCAACATAACAACCCAACCCACTAGACGACAGCAACGTAAATTAACAACCCAACCCACTAGACGACAGCAATATAAATTAACAACCCAACCCACTAGACGACAGCAACATAACAACCCAACACACTAGAAGACAGCAACATAACAACCCAACCCACTAGACAACAGCAACACAACAACCCAACCCACTAGACAACAGCAACATAACAACCCAACCCACTAGACGACAGCAACGTAAATTAACAACCCAACCCACTAGACGACAGCAACATAACAACCCAACCCCCTAGACAACAGCAACAAAACAACCCAACACACTAGATGACAGCAACGTAAATTAACAACCCAACCCACTAGACGACAGCAATATAAATTAACAACCCAACCCACTAGACGACAGCAACATAACAACCCAACCCACTAGACAACAGCAACATAACAACCCAACACACTAGACGACAGCAACATAACAACCCAACCCACTAGACGACAGCAACGTAAATTAACAACCCAACCCACTAGACAACAGCAACATAACAACCCAACCCACTAGACGACAGCAACATAACAACCCAACCCACTAGACAACAGCAACATAACAACCCAACCCACTAGACGACAGCAACGTAAATTAACAACACAACCCACTAGACGACAGCAATATAAATTAACAACCCAACCCACTAGACGACAGCAATATAAATTAACAACCCAACCCACTAGACGACAGCAACGTAAATTAACAACCCAACCCACTAGACGACAGCAACATAACAACCCAACACACTAGACGACAGCAACGTAAATTAACAACCCAACCCACTAGACAACAGCAACATAACAACCCAACACACTAGACGACAGTAACGTAAATTAACAACCCAACCCACTAGACAACAGCAACATAACAACCCAACCCACTAGACAACAGCAACATAACAACCCAACCCACTAGACAACAGCAACATAACAACCCAACCCACTAGACGACAGCAACATAACAACCCAACCCACTAGACGACAGCAACATAACAACCCAACCCACTAGACAACAGCAACATAACAACCCAACCCACTAGACGACAGCAATATGAATTAACAACCCAACACACTAGACGACAGTAACGTAAATTAACAACCCAACCCACTAGACAACAGCAACATAACAACCCAACCCACTAGACAACAGCAACATAACAACCCAACCCACTAGACGACAGCAACATAACAACCCAACCCACTAGACGACAGCAACATAACAACCCAACCCACTAGACAACAGCAACATAACAACCCAACCCACTAGACAACAGCAACATAACAACCCAACCCACTAGACAACAGCAACATAACAACCCAACACACTAGACGACAGTAACGTAAATTAACAACCCAACCCACTAGACGACAGCAACATAACAACCCAACCCACTAGACAACAGCAACATAACAACCCAACCCACTAGACGACAGCAATATGAATTAACAACCCAACCCACTAGACGACAGCAACATAAATTAACAACCCAACCCACTAGACAACAGCAACATAACAACCCAACACACTAGAAGACAGCAACATAACAACCCAACCCACTAGACAACAGCAACATAACAACCCAACCCACTAGACGACAGCAACATAAATTAACAACCCAACCCACTAGACAACAGCAACATAACAACCCAATCCACTAGACAACAGCAACATAACAACCCAACCCACTAGACAACAGCAACATAACAACCCAACCCACTAGACAACAGCAACATAACAACCCAACCCACTAGACGACAGCAACGTAAATTAACAACCCAACCCACTAGACGACAGCAACATAACAACCCAACCCACTAGACGACAGCAACATAACAACCCAACACACTAGACGACAGCAACGTAAATTAACAACCCAACCCACTAGACAACAGCAACATAACAACCCAACCCACTAGACAACAGCAACATAACAACCCAACACACTAGATGACAGCAACGTAAATTAACAACCCAACCCACTAGACGACAGCAATATAAATTAACAACCCAACCCACTAGACGACAGCAACATAACAACCCAACCCACTAGACAACAGCAACATAACAACCCAACCCACTAGACGACAGCAATATAAATTAACAACCCAACCCACTAGACGACAGCAACATAACAACCCAACCCACTAGACAACAGCAACATAACAACCCAACCCACTAGACGACAGCAACGTAAATTAACAACCCAACCCACTAGACGACAGCAATATAAATTAACAACCCAACCCACTAGACGACAGCAACATAACAACCCAACCCACTAGACAACAGCAACATAACAACCCAACCCACTAGACGACAGCAAAATAATGAATGTATTTGGACAGATTGCCATTCACAAAACCAAGCCAAACAAAGACCAAAACTTCCCACGTACAGTGATACTCCTGTTGCTGAGTGACGGATCTAGTGAGGTGGCCAGCTCCACGCTTTGGTTTCTCTAGAAGAGTCCAGAAACACCATCATTTTGGCCGCTGCAGGAGAAGAGAGGGGGAAGAAGAGAGAGAGGAAGAAGAGAGGGAAGAAGAGAGAGGAAGAAGAGAGGGGGAAGAAGAGAGAGAGGAAGGAGGAAGAGTGAGGCCTGGGGCGAGTTCAGCAGGAGAAGAAGAGAAAGAGGAAGGAGGAAGAGTGAGGCCTGGGGCGAGTTCAGCAGGACAAAACGTTTTGGAACATTCAGATAGAAATATGTTACGTAGAACAAACATGCAGAACAACAAATCTTGTTTTTATCTGCAACATTTGGCAACAGAGTGTCCCCCCCCTACCTGCCACTCTGTGTGGTAGAGTCAGAGTGTCTCTCCTACCTGCTACTCTGTGTGGTACAGAGTCAGAGTGTCTCTCCTACCTGCTACTCTGTGTGGTACAGAGTCAGAGTGTCTCACCTACCTGCTACTCTGTGTGGTACAGAGTCAGAGTGTCTCTCCTACCTGCTACTCTGTGTGGTACAGAGTCAGTGTCTCTCCTACCTGCTACTCTGTGTGGTACAGAGTCAGAGTGTCTCTCCTACCTGCTACTCTGTGTGGTACAGGGTCAGTGTCTCTCCTACCTGCTACTCTGTGTGGTACAGAGTCAGAGTGTCTCTCCCTCTACCTGCTACTCTGTGTGGTACAGAGTCAGAGTGTCCCCCCCTCTACCTGCTACTCTGTGTGGTACAGAGTCAGAGTGTCCCCCCCTCTACCTGCTACTCTGTGTGGTACAGAGTCAGAGTGTCTCTCCCTCTACCTGCTACTCTGTGTGGTACAGAGTCAGAGTGTCCCCCCCTCTACCTGCTACTCTGTGTGGTACAGAGTCAGTGTCTCTCCCTCTACCTGCTACTCTGTGTGGTACAGAGTCAGAGTGTCCCCCCCTCTACCTGCTACTCTGTGTGGTACAGAGTCAGAGTGTCTCTCCCTCTACCTGCTACTCTGTGTGGTACAGAGTCAGAGTGTCCCCCCCTCTACCTGCTACTCTGTGTGGTACAGAGTCAGAGTGTCTCTCCCTCTACCTGCTACTCTGTGTGGTACAGAGTCAGAGTGTGTCCCCCTCTACCTGCTACTCTGTGTGGTACAGAGTCAGAGTGTCCCCCCCTCTACCTGCTACTCTGTGTGGTACAGAGTCAGAGTGTCCCCCCCTCTACCTGCTACTCTGTGTGTTACAGAGTCAGAGTGTCCCCCCCTCTACCTGCTACTCTGTGTGGTACAGAGTCAGAGTGTCCCCCCCTCTACCTGCTACTCTGTGTGGTACGGAATTTGAGGGATTATTATCATCGGCACGCAGACTTCTCTAAGGTTTCTGAAGGCAGGCAGGGGGATAGTGAGACCATTAGTCAGTACTTAGAGAGACTGAAGGATGTGTTTAACACCAACAGTGGGTTAATAGAGCCCCCTGTAGCACAGGGGTGTAACACAGCATACCATCAGCAGCTGAAAATAGCTTTCCTCAGCGGAATGCGCCCTGACATTAGCCATAAAAATAACCTTGGTAGGTTGGGGACTAGCAGAGCTCTCAACTGCTCTCCAAGAGCCAATAGTATTCCTGGGGTAAAAAAGGCATTATGCCCACCTTTATACCCACCTTTATACCCACCTTTATGCCCACCTTTATGCCCACCTTTATGCCCACCTTTATGCCCACCTTTATGCCCACCTTTATAACCACCTTTATACCCACCTTTATGCCCACCTTTATGCCACCTTTATGCCCACCTTTATAACCACCTTTATGCCCGCCTTTATGCCACCTTTATGCCCACCTTCATAACCACCTTTATAACCACCTTTATGCCCGCCTTTATGCCACCTTTATGCCCACCTTTATAACCACCTTTATAACCACCTTTATAACCACCTTTATGCCACCTTTATGCCCACCTTTATAACCACCTTTGAGCAGTTGAGAGGAGGAGGAGTGACAGTCCCAGTGGACAAAGCGTTTTGTAATTCACCAGTTTTCCCTGTGAAAAAGGCAGCACCTGGTACAGATTGGAGGACGGTAGCAGATTTACAAGGGGTGAATAATAACATTATCCCACGAGCTCCATGTGTGCCAGACCCCCATACGTTATTGAATCAGTTGAAACCCAGAAAAGCGTACTTCACAGTGATAGATTTAGCAAATGCTTTTTTTGAGCATTCCAGTACACACAGACAGTCAGGGTGGTTCGGATTTACATTTTTGGGAGAAAAATGGGTGTATTTGAGACTACCAATGGGATTTACGGAAAGCCCAACAAACTTTAGCCAAGTCCTAACCCGAAACATAGGCCAGTTTGACCCCCCGAATGAAAGCCAGATTTTGATATATGTGGATGACATATTGGTGGCCAATCCCTCTCAGGGGGGCTGTAAAGCGGACACACTGGCCCTGTTAGTATTCTTGGCAGAAGAGAGCCACAAAGTGAGTAAGGGGAAGTTACAGCTCTGGCAGGAACAGGTCATTTATTTAGGACGCAAACACGAGAAGGGAGGACACTTAATTCCACCAGGAAGACAGCCATTATGGAAGCACCAAAACCACTCAACAAGAAGCAGATGATGAGTTTTCTGCGAATGATCAACTATTGTTGTGCGTGGATACCCCACTTTGCATTACATACAGGGAGGCTCAGTGAGCTAATCTATGGTAAAGCTATGGCAGCAAAGGATAAGACTGAGTGGACGGAAGACGCTGAGAAACCGTTTCTAAACATAAAAAAGTTAATGACGTCTAGCACTGTTCTAGGGATCCCAGATGTGATCGTCCCTTCACACAGACAGTAGACTGTAGAGAGGGGTACATGATGTCTAGCACTGTTCTAGGGATCCCAGATGTGATCGTCCCTTCACACAGACAGTAGACTGTAGAGAGGGGTACATGATGTCTAGCACTGTTCTAGGGATCCCAGATGTGATCGTCCCTTCA
Source organism: Oncorhynchus mykiss (assembly GCF_013265735.2). NCBI lineage: Eukaryota > Metazoa > Chordata > Actinopteri > Salmoniformes > Salmonidae > Oncorhynchus > Oncorhynchus mykiss. Next base: position 471,738 of record NW_023493658.1, read on the forward strand.
CACAGACAGTAGACTGTAGAGAGGGGTACATGATGTCTAGCACTGTTCTAGGGATCCCAGATGTGATCGTCCCTTCACACAGACAGTAGACTGTAGAGAGGGGTACATGATGTCTAGCACTGTTCTAGGGATCCCAGATGTGATCGTCCCTTCACACAGACAGTAGACTGTAGAGAGGGGTACATGATGTCTAGCACTGTTCTAGGGATCCCAGATGTGATCGTCCCTTCACACAGACAGTAGACTGTAGAGAGGGGTACATGATGTCTAGCACTGTTCTAGGGATCCCAGATGTGATCGTCCCTTCACACAGACAGTAGACTGTAGAGAGGGGTACATGACGTCTAGCACTGTTCTAGGGATCCCAGATGTGATCGTCCCTTCACACAGACAGTAGACTGTAGAGAGGGGTACATGACGTCAGTGCTGACTCAGGAACACGGGGGAAAATAAACCTATTGCTCATTATTCCTCCCGTTTAGACGAGGTTGCTCAAGCCATGCCACTACGTTTGCAGACTGTGGTGGCTGCCGCAAATTCCCATAGTGTTGATGACTATTAGGATAACCCCTGATAGGGAGGGATTGTCTCCATTTGAGAAGGTTTTTGGCAGACCCTATAGGATGCCCCAATTAGGACAATTGGAACAAGCAGATATAGAAGTAGAAAGCAGAATGGTTGATCACACGAAAAGGTTGTTCATTAACCAAACCAGTATGTCAAAGGTTTTATGCCCAACAGGAGAACTACAGAAGGAGGTGGCACACCAGATTCAACCGGGAGACTGGGTCTGGATCCAATCACTAAAGAGAAAAAACTGGAAGCAGCCACGGTGGGAGGGGCCATACCAAGTACTCCTGGTGACTGCCTTCGCGGTGAGGATAGCTGAAAGAGCAACCTGGGTGCACATCACACATTGTAAGAGGGTAGGTAGGACACACTGACACTGGCGAACAGTCATAGGGGTAGGAGCAGAACCGTAATCAACAGGATACGGGGGTTACACTCCTACTGAAGATTCCCTTATACCCGACCTTTCCCTGCTGTGAGCGTTCATAGAAGTGGAAGTATGTCTTGGCCTCTTGCTGATGATGTGTTCTCTGGGAGAGGGTTCACAGGTGGGCTGGCCATCTTGAGCTGTCTGATTGTGGGAGCCATATTCCTGATACAGCATGAACCCCCCGAGGAGGCCAAAAAGGGTAACTGGACTCATATGGTAGACGAGGGAAATTCGATTTTACCAAAGCATTTTAAAAGGTCACTGAAACTGAATAGTAAGTTGGGAAAGGATATCTCAGTTGTGTTCTATGTAGACCAATTGGGGTCCTTCACTCCTTGGCAGTCTAGAACATTGGGTCACTGGGGAAGGTATTTGTGTAAATCACCGTGTAATTAATGGAATCAAGTCATAGCTCACACTGAGAAGGGTGGCTATGCAAACCCACACACTCAATATGGGAACAGATGGAGTTTAGTAAAGGTGGGAGTTTTGGGCTGTTTTCCGGAGCAGGGGTGGTATTGTATAAAGGTACGAATTACCATTAAAACTGTAAAGATCCAGGATCTTGGATTATGGTATGTTGGTTTTGATCAGTCTTTAACAGATACTATGGTACCATTCCAGGTCACAGAGGTAAAAGCTGGGAAGGATACTATGGGCAGCCGGAGTTTAATCAGTCTCCCTAACACAACTGGTATTCCTAGTCTAATCATCCAGGGCCAAGGACCGGTGCAAATAGTTGAGACAAAATACTTTAAAGAAGTGATAGAGTTGGAGACTGGGTTTAGAGATTCCAACCTCTGGTTAGAGTGGATTCAATATACGGACAGATCAGTAGCTAAAGAAGAATGCTATGCCTGTGCCACAGCAAAACCTCAGTTGACAACCATCCCTTTTCCATTAAATGGAATGAATTCACCTAAGGGAATGGCATGTATGGTAAAGCTATTCATGGAAGCAGGAAAGACAGATAATAACAGTTGTACAGATTTGCACTATTTATATCCACATGTTCCTCTGAAATCTAGGCTTACTCCTTTCACAGTGGCAAGATGAGACTATTACTGTTTGGCCCAGTATTGTACTTATGGGAAATATGTAGGGGAAGTCAGTACCTGCAATAGGACAGAGAATGTTACTACTGATGAGAACCTGAGTGATCTGGCAAGCTGGTTGAGATCTGGGGATTTCAGTAAGATAAGGAGGCCCAGGGCTGACATCTGGTGGTTGTGTGGGGGAATGTCGTTATGGCCGAGTTGACCTGTTAATTGGACAGGGATATGTGTACTTGTGTGCTATTCGGGTCGATGTGCTGTACGTTCATCCCAAATAACACAGCCCCGGATGGATCAGTGACCAAGGCCTTGGCTGGTTTAACCACCCTAGCTCACGAATTGGCAGAAAACTCTGGGGTGGAAACTTCTCTGACGAGTTGGTTTGACAGTATGTTTGGCAAATGGAAAAATGTGATGATTACGGTGTTGTGGGCGACTTTCACCTGTGTGACTGTGTTCGTTTGTGCAGATGTGGTTTGATTCCGTGTGTGAAAGTTCTCATTTCCAGGACTCTGGAGAGATTGATGACTCAACAGATGGTGAGATACGGAACAATTCAAAGCTCTGACCAATGGGATGAAGAATACAGACTTCCCAGCATAGGAGAAGGCTCTGTGTCTTTTAATTGGGAGGAGGAGCCTATGTTTGATGGGACCATGTTTTATGTTTAGGTTTCCTTGTTTTGATGTTAAGACTGTTTCTTTAATGAAGATTATAACGAAAATCCTGATAAGAAGAGTTATGATTCTGATGTCGGTCCAGAGCAGTCAATGTTAGTACCTATATTGATATTTGTTAGGTTGATTTTGAATAAAAATAGCTGTGTAATCCTTACTATTTATTCAAAGTGTGGAGGGTTATCTAATAAAAATAGATGTGTAATCCTTACTATTTAATCAAAGTGTGGAGGGTTATCTAATAAAAATAGATGTGTAATCCTTACTATTTAATCAAAGTGTGGAGGGTTATCTAATAAAAATAGATGTGTAATCCTTACTATTTAATCAAAGTGTGGAGGGTTATCTAATAAAAATAGATGTGTAATCATTACTATTTAATCAAAGTGTGGAGGGTTATCTAATAAAAATAGATGTGTAATCCTTACTATTTAATCAAAGTGTGGAGGGTTATCTAATAAAAATAGATGTGTAATCCTTACTATTTAATCAAAGTGTGGAGGGTTATCTAATAAAAATAGATGTGTGCTAGTGAGTATAATATTTAGTATTTTATCAAAGTGTGGAGGGTTATCTAATAAAAATAGATGTGTAATCCTTACTATTTAATCAGTGTGGAGGGTTATCTAATAAAAATAGATGTGTAATCCTTACTATTTAATCAAAGTGTGGAGGGTTATCTAATAAAAATAGATGTGTAATCCTTACTATTTATTCAAAGTGTGGAGGGTTATCTAATAAAAATAGATGTGTAATCCTTACTATTTAATCAGTGTGGAGGGTTATCTAATAAAAATAGATGTGTAATCCTTACTATTTAATCAGTGTGGAGGGTTATCTAATAAAAATAGATGTGTAATCCTTACTATTTAATCAAAGTGTGGAGGGTTATCTAATAAAAATAGATGTGTAATCCTTGCTATTTAATCAAAGTGTGGAGGGTTATCTAATAAAAATAGATGTGTAATCCTTACTATTTAATCAAAGTGTGGAGGGTTATCTAATAAAAATAGATGTGTAATCCTTACTATTTAATCAAAGTGTGGAGGGTTATCTAATAAAAATAGATGTGTAATCCTTACTATTTAATCAAAGTGTGGAGGGTTATCTAATAAAAATAGATGTGTAATCATTACTATTTAATCAAAGTGTGGAGGGTTATCTAATAAAAATAGATGTGTAATCCTTACTATTTAATCAAAGTGTGGAGGGTTATCTAATAAAAATAGATGTGTAATCCTTACTATTTAATCAAAGTGTGGAGGGTTATCTAATAAAAATAGATGTGTGCTAGTGAGTATAATATTTAGTCAAAAGTGTGGATTGTTATGGGATTTTTATCAATAATGACTAAATGAGGTATACTGCACTATAACTGGCAAGAATTCTACCCTGTCTTTCTTGTAGTATTAAATAATGTTTGTCCATTAGAAAAGGGTTACATGGCATGGACCTAGGAAGAAAGGAATGTACGTGGAGATAAGAGAGGACGTGGAGGGCTCCTCCAGGGTTACATGGCATGGACCTAGGAAGAAAGGGATGTACGTGGAGATAAGAGAGGACAGGGAGGGCTCCTCCAGGGTTATGGTGTCTGGGGGAGCCTGGAATGGTCAGTTTAGGGGTTATAAACTGTGGTTAGACTCATGTGAAAATCCATGTTTGTGTCTATGTCTGTGCGTAGTTTAGGATGATATAAGAAGGACTGTAATTGTGAAAACTTGAGAGCTCTCGCAAATAAATTGGGACCTGATCAATTGTGAGCTGGGAATTCTGTCTGTTTTATTTAAGACCAGAACTTTACAATCTCTGGGTATCAGACCGATAAATATAATTGGAATTTATGAAAACTGATTAAATAATTACTTGACATTTACCTGCAGCCATTCCCCAGTACACTCTCTCTCCCCCTCCCTTTCTGTTTGTGTGATTGTGTGGTTGGAGACAGGTGTGTTGGAGTCAGAGCAGATCCCTACCAGCTGCAACCCGTTCCATAATCAAGACCTCTACAAATACCCAATCCTGCCACCACTCTGCCAGATCGTAATCTCTGCTCAGTCAGTCATTAGCCTAGCCTTTAGTTACGACTCAAGAGCCTGTTTCCCTGCCGTATACCGTTTAATCCTCTCATTACAGTTACGTCTCTGTCTCCGGTCTACTGTTCCACAGCTCACCACCACACCACCTTGCGTTGGATTTCCCTCCCTACCACTACATTGGATTCCCCTCCAGACCTGCTTACCCTGTTCAACTCAGCCAACTCCAACCGGGTTTTCCTGCTACTCATCCAAGTTTCCCCGGTTCAGCACTCCGTATCTCTTTGTTTACAGTAAACATTTGGTTCATTATCCCTGCTTCCTCATCTGCTCTTTGATTCCGCCCCATCACTCCTCGTGACACGGGGTTCCGTGCCCCGTAACCCAACTCTCTCCCCGACCCCCACCAGTCTAGTACATAACTCAATTCCCTGTCTCTCACCACCACCAGTCTTGTCAATAACTCAACTCTCTCCCTGGCCCCCACCAGTCTAGTACACAACTCAAATCTCTCGCAGAAACCCAACGGTCTAGTACATAACTCAACTCTCTCCCTGACCCTCACCAGTCTAGTACATAACTTAACTCTCTCTCCAACACAATTTCATTCCTACTTTTTGATTACATATTTATCCCAAGGGAAAGGATTGGAAACACCTAAACATACATTAACACAGAAACAGCACAATTCATCTCATATGACCTAGTAGTCCTGTAGAGCTGTTTAACATCCACACAATATACACTACATTACATCCTCCATATAATTCATCTCATATGACCTAGTAGTCCTGTAGAGCTGTTTAACATCCACACAATATACACTACATTACATCCTCCATATAATTCATCTCATATGACCTAGTAGAACTGTAGAGCTGTTTAACATCCACACAATATACACTACATTACATCCTCCATATAATTCATCTCATATGACCTAGTAGTCCTGTAGAGCTCTTTAACATCCACACAATATAGCTGGGTCTGTTCTGTCCCTATGTGTCCACTGCCCTGCAGAGCCCCAACCCAACACATCCCACTCAGATTTAGGGTGTGAGTGAAACATTCATTATTGGTTTCAGGTGTGTTAGGTCAAGGCCAGAGTGACAACCCACATTACAGCAGACCCCTAGGGCAGGACTGAACAACCCAGCAGCTATTGAAAACAGGAAGTGGGCATCTTTTCAATACAGACTCCTTTTGTTGTATTGTTTTCAATATAAGACATCCAGACCTTATTCAAGTTGTCCAGTAAACCCTTATAAGAGGTAAACTCAAGCAGTAGAAAGTTAGAAGTGATATTATAGGACACACTATGTGTAACTTTGCTGCTCTGTCAGCAGTTTCCTGTGGAGTTTTTCTAATGTCAGTGTTTCCTGTTTGTAGGTGTGTTTAACTGATCTTATCTGCTTAAGTTTGTCACATCATAGAAGTAAGAAAGTAATGAGAGAGAAGTCATATAGCCTAGCAGTATTTTCCACTCTTCAGTCCACTCTTTATGACAGCAGACTGTGGAGCCCCAGTTAGAGGCAGACATGATACCTGCAGTGGTACTGATGACCCTGTTGTGGAGCACAGGTAGGATGCTGTTATACTGATATACACTTGTGACAGTTACTGAGATATGATTTGATATTATCAGATATATTATAATTTGCAGGGTTAGTAAAATAACATGCAACTGGAAGCAGACAGTAAAAATGTGTCTCAAAGCAGGACAATGATGTGATCACCTGTAAATGTACTTTACTGTAGTCTAACTGTCCATCTGGGGACAGGCACTAATGTCAGTTAAGTTGTGATGGTGTCATGCATCTGACTGTTGTATATTCAGTGTGTCAATGATTGATTGTATCTGTCTCTATGTAAATGAATGAGAGTATATATTATGTATTATATATTATATTGGTGTTATGTTAGAGTAGGAGAAGGGAGGGGTGTAGATGATAGAGGTCTATGAGCTGAGTCAAGATCAACGGGTCCAATACTATATGTCACGAAGAGAGAGAGAGAGAGAGAGAGAGAGAGAGTGTGTGTGCAAGAGAAATGAGCAGAGCGAGAGGGAGGAGAGAGGAGGGGTGGGGAAAGCAGAGGATGGGAGGGTACAGAGGAGGGACAGGGAGAAAGGAGGGTAGGGGAGGGAGGAGGGTAACGGAGAGAAAAGGAGAGGGGAGAGAGAGATTTGTGGAGGAAAGAGAAGGAGAGAGAAGCGGAGGGTAGAGAGAAGGGGAGGGGAGAGAGAGAAATGTGGCGGAGAGAGAAAGAGAGAGAAGGGGAGAGAAGAGAGAGAAATGTGGATGATAGAGAAAGAGAGAGAAGGGTAGGGAAGAGAAGATGGGGGGGAGATAGAATGGGAGAGGAGAGAGAAGGGGAGGGGAGAGAGAGAAATGTAGAGGAGAGAGAAAGACAGAGAAGGGGAGGGAAGAGATGGGGGAGGGGAGAGAAATAGTAGGAAGAGCTCCACTAGGGCCCTCTCAGCCAGCTGGCTCCACTAGGGCCCTCTCAGCCAGCCGGCTCCACTAGGGCCCTCTCAGCTAGCTGGCTTCACTAGGGCCCTCTCAGCCAGCCTGCTCCACTAGGGCCCTCTCAGCCAAGCTAGGTCCACTAGGGCCCTCTCAGCCAGCTGGCTCCACTAGGGCCCGCTCAGTCAGCTGGTTCCACTAAGGCCCTCTCAGCCAGCCGGCTCCACTAGGGCCCTCTCAGCCAGCCTGCTCCACTAGGGCCCTCTCAGTCAGCTGGTTCCACTATGGCCCTCTCAGCCACCTGGCTCTACTAGGGCCCTCTCAGCCACCTGGCTCCACTCGGGCCCTCTCAGTCACCTGGCTCCACTAGGGCCCTCTCAGTCAGCTGGTTCCACTAAGGCCCTCTCAGCCAGCCGGCTCCACTAGGGCCCTCTCAGCCACCTGGCTCCACTAGGGCCCTCTCAGCCACCTGGTTCCACTAGGGCCCTCTCAGCCAGCCTGCTCCACTAGGGCCCTCTCAGCCAAGCTAGCTCCACTTGGGACCTCTCAGCTAAGCTAGCTCCACTTGGGCCCTCTCAGCCAAGCTAGCTCCACTAGGGCCCTCTCAGCCAGCCGGCTCCACTAGGGCCCTCTCAGACAGCCTGCTCCACTAGTGCCCTCTCAGCCAGCTGGCTCCACTAGGGCCCTCTCAGCCACCCGGCTCCACTAGTGCCCTCTCATTCAGTTGGCTCCACTAGTGCCCTCTCAGCCAGCCGGCTCCTCTAGGGCCCTCTCAGCCAGCCGGCTCCTCTAGGGCCCTCTCAGCCAGCCTGCTCCACTAGGGCCCTCTCAGTCAGCTGGTTCCACTAAGGCCCTCTCAGCCACCTGGCTCCACTAGGGCCCTCTCAGCCACCTGGCTCCACTAGGGCCCTCTCAGCCACCTGGCTCCACTAGGGCCCTCTCAGTCACCTGGCTCCACTAGGGCCCTCTCAGCAACCTGGCTCCACTAGGGCCCTCTCAGCCACCTGGCTCCACTCGGGCCCTCTCAGCCACCTGGCTCCACTCGGGCCCTCTCAGCCACCTGGCTCCACTAGGGCCCTCTCAGCCACCTGGCTCCACTAGGGCCCTCTCAGCCACCTGGCTCCACTAGGGCCCTCTCAGTCACCTGGCTCCACTAGGGCCCTCTCAGCCAGCCGGCTCCACTAGGGCCCTCTCAGCCAGCCTGCTCCACTAGGGCCCTCTCAGTCAGCTGGTTCCACTATGGCCCTCTCAGCCACCTGGCTCTACTAGGGCCCTCTCAGCCACCTGGCTCCACTCGGGCCCTCTCAGTCACCTGGCTCCACTAGGGCCCTCTCAGTCAGCTGGTTCCACTAAGGCCCTCTCAGCCAGCCGGCTCCACTAGGGCCCTCTCAGCCACCTGGCTCCACTAGGGCCCTCTCAGCCACCTGGTTCCACTAGGGCCCTCTCAGCCAGCCTGCTCCACTAGGGCCCTCTCAGCCAAGCTAGCTCCACTTGGGACCTCTCAGCTAAGCTAGCTCCACTTGGGCCCTCTCAGCCAAGCTAGCTCCACTAGGGCCCTCTCAGCCAGCCGGCTCCACTAGGGCCCTCTCAGCCAGCCTGCTCCACTAGTGCCCTCTCAGCCAGCTGGCTCCACTAGGGCCCTCTCAGCCACCCGGCTCCACTAGTGCCCTCTCATTCAGTTGGCTCCACTAGTGCCCTCTCAGCCAGCCGGCTCCTCTAGGGCCCTCTCAGCCAGCCGGCTCCTCTAGGGCCCTCTCAGCCAGCCTGCTCCACTAGGGCCCTCTCAGTCAGCTGGTTCCACTAAGGCCCTCTCAGCCACCTGGCTCCACTAGGGCCCTCTCAGCCACCTGGCTCCACTAGGGCCCTCTCAGCCACCTGGCTCCACTAGGGCCCTCTCAGTCACCTGGCTCCACTAGGGCCCTCTCAGCCACCTGGCTCCACTAGGGCACTCTCAGCCACCTGGCTCCACTCGGGCCCTCTCAGCCACCTGGCTCCACTCGGGCCCTCTCAGCCACCTGGCTCCACTAGGGCCCTCTCAGCCACCTGGCTCCACTAGGGCCCTCTCAGCCACCTGGCTCCACTAGGGCCCTCTCAGTCACCTGGCTCCACTAGGGCCCTCTCAGCCAGCCGGCTCCACTAGGGCCCTCTCAGCCACCTGGCTCCACTAGGGCCCTCTCAGCCAGCCGGCTCCACTAGGGACGTCTCAGCCACCTGGCTCCACTAGGGCCCTCTCAGCCAGTTGGTGTGTGTAGGAGAGTGTGAGTTGTGTGTGCAAAAGGTAGAAGTAAAATTGTCAAGGGGTATGAACTAAAGTGATAAATCTAGTCCACTGGTTCCCCTGTTCTCATCACAACAGGTCACACATTCTGCTGACATGATTACACAATGTGGTAACAGATACAGGGGCTTGTCAATATTACATATTATTTTTCAAATTATTTTGTGGTCCTTGTATGCTGAGAGAAAATGTTGTCTCCTATATATGTTTCTAACAACATAGTATGTTATGACAGACAGACAGACAAGACAGGCAGACAGAGATAACTACTAGTCACCCCTCCACTCTCTCCCTGAGTCCAGGCCCCAGACAGACTGACTGACAGACAGACAGACAGACATAACTACTAGTCACCCCTCCACTCTCTCCCTGAGTCCAGGCGACCGACCGACAGACAGACAGACAGACAGACAGACAGACAGACAGACAGACAGACAGACAGACAGACAGACAGACAGACAGACAGACAGACAGACAGACAGACAGACAGACAGACAGACAGACAGACAGACAGACAGACAGACAGACAGACAGACAGACAGACAGACAGACAGACAGACAGACAGACAGACAGACAGACAGACAGACAGACAGAGAGAACTACTAGTCACCCCTCCACTCTCTCCCTGAGTCCAGGCCCCAGACAGACAGAACAGCAACACATTCAGAACTATAGCAGTCTTCATTCTGAAATGACTCTGGTCTTCTTCAGAAGTAGTGCATTAGTCTACAGGGTTCAGAACTCACTTTTTTAAACACTTCTTATCACTCATATCATGAGGTTTCACATGTGTTTGGTTACATCGTGCCCAATGTGTCACACCTGCTCCCCCCCTCCCCTCCCTGGAGCCCGAAGGCCCCAGGCTCACCAGCATTACTCTCCATCCTGCACCATCATTACACACACCTGCTCCCCCCGTCACGCGCATCAACGATTATTGGACCTGGACTCAGTCACCTCTGTCATTACCTTCCCTACATCTGTCTGGTTCCTGATCTGTTCTCTACTTCAGCATTAATTGTGGTTTGTGGTTTTGTAACCGTGTGCTGACGCTGTTCTTGTCTTTGTCTGTTCCTGATTAAATGTTGATTCCACGTACCTGCTTCTCATCTCTGGCGTATGTCCTGACACATTGTTCTTCTGAGTGATAAAACAGCAAACATTAAGAGTGTTTACTTATCATACCCACATATATAATAAATATACTATATTCATATGCTTTTAGTACTCACACATGAATCATATCCTGTTTGCAGGTCATGTGTTGTTTTGAGCCAGCAGTAAAAACACACTGACAGGACAGTTCCTCTTATGGCCACTAGGTGGTAATCTGGTGTCTCAGACGCAGGACTGGAGACCAGATGGAATCATTGTCCCAATTATCCTCCTTTCTCCTAAAGTGTGCACTTGTTCCCTTCCCTTCACTGAAATGACTGGTACACTAAATATAGTGGAAACAACCACTTGATAACAGTAGAGTCCTCTGAGTGGAACGGTGGGAGACAAACAGTACCTCCTCTCCCCTTCTCCAATTCTCCAATTCTCCTCTTATCTCTCTCCTCTTTTCTACCCCTCTCCTCTTTTCAACTTTTCAACCCCCTCTCCTCTTTCCTCTCCCCTTCTCCACCATCTCCTCTCCTCTCCTCTCTTCTCCTCTTTTCTCTCTCCTCTCCTTTTCTCTCCCCTCTCCTCTTTCCTCTCCCCTTCTCCACCATCTCCTCTCCTCTCCTCTTTCCTCTCCTCTCTCTCCACTCCACTCCTCTCCTCTCCTCTCCTCTCCTTTTCTCTCAACTCCACTCCACTCCTCTCCTCTCCTCTCCTTTTCTCTCCACTCCACTCCACTCCACTCCACTCCTCTTTCCTCTCCTCTCCTCTCCTTTTCTCTCCACTCCACTCCTCTCCTCTCCTCTTTCCTCTCCTCTTTCCTCTCCTCTCCTTTTCTCTCCACTCCACTCCTCTCCTCTCCTCTCATTTTCTCTCCACTCCACTCCTCTCCTCTCCTCTCCTTTCCTCTCCTCTCCTCTCCTCTTTCCTCTCCTCTCCTTTTCTCTCAACTCCTCTCCTCTCCTCTCCTTTTCTCTCCACTCCTCTCTTCTCCTCTCCTCTTTCCTCTCCTCTCCTTTTCTCTCCTCTCCTCTCCTCTCCTCTCCTCTCCTCTTTCCTCTCCTCTCATTTTCTCTCCACTCCTCTCCTCTCCTCTCCTTTTCATATTTTTACCACTGACTTCTCACCAGTGATGTCATCATAACCAGTAACCTGTTCCTCTCTTGGCCCAGCCTGACCCTGACATATAGCATCAGGCCTGTTGAGTTGACTTGGGTAACAGACCTCTAGCTTCTACACCACATCCCCCCTTCTCCTGCTCTAACATGAGACCTCATCAGTGCTCATTTTGGGTGCTGGTACTGTTTATATTTAGGTGCTGGAACATTAAGCCAATATTCTATAAGAGGTGAACTCAAGCAGTAGAAAGTTAGAGGTGATATTATAGGACACTATGTGAAACGTTGCTGCTCTGTCAGCAGTTTCCTGTGGAGTTTTTTTAACATATCAGTTTGCTGTAGTGTGTTCAACCACTGATCCAAGATAAGTTGCTAAGAAGATAATCTCACATCATTGAAGTTAGGACATAATGAGAGAGAAGACATATAGCCTAGCAGTATTTTCCACTCTTCAGTCCACTCTTTATGACAGCAGACTGTGGAGCCCCAGTTAGAGGCAGACATGATACCTGCAGTGGTACTGATGACCCTGTTGTGGAGCACAGGTAGGATGCTGTTACAGTGATATACACTTGTGACAGTTACTGAGATATGATTTGATACTGTAAGATATATTATAATTATAACATGCAACTGGAAGCAGACAGTAAAAATGTGTCTCAAAGCAGGACAATGATGTGATCACCTGTAAATGTACTTTACTGTAGTCTAACTGTCCATCTGGGGACAGGCACTAATGTCAGTTAAATTGTGATGGTGTCATGCATCTGACTGTTGGATATTCAGTGTGTCAATGATTGATTGTATCTGTCTCTATGTAAATGAGAGTATATATTATGTATTATATATTATATTGGTGTTATGTTAGAGTAGGAGAAGGGAGGGGTGGAGATGATAGAGGTCTATGAGCTGAGTCAAAATCAACAGGTCCAACACTATACGTCATGAAGAGAGAGAGAACAAGAGAGAGAGAGAGAGAGAGAGAGAGAGAGAGAGAGAGAGAGAGAGAGAGAGAACAAGAGAGAGAACAAGAGAGAGAGAGAGAGAGAGAGAGAGAGAGAGAGAGCGTGTGCACAAAAGAAATGAGCAGAGCGATAGGGAGGAGAGAGGAGGGGTGGGGAGAGCAGAGGATGGGAGGGGACAGAGGAGGGACGGTGAGAAAAGAGGGGAGGGGAGGGAGGAGGGTAACGGAGAGAAGGGGAGGGGAGAGAGAGAAATGTGGAGGAGAGAGAAGGAGAGAGAAGCGGAGGGTAGAGAGAAGGGGAGGGGAGAGAGAGAAATGTGGAGGAGAGAGAAAGAGAGAGAAGGGGAGGGAGAGAGAGAAATGTGGAGGAGAGAGAAAGAGAGAGAAGGGGAGGGAGAGAGAGATAAATGTGGAGGAGAGAGAAAGAGAGAGAAGGGAAGAGATGGGGGAGGGGAGAGAAATAGTAAAGGAAGGGCTCCACTAGGGCCCTCTCAGCCAGCCTGCTCCACTAGGGCCCTCTCAGCCAGTCTGCTCCACTAGGGCCCTCTCAGCCAGCCTGCTCCACTAGGGCCCTCTCAGCCAGCCTGCTCCAATAGGGCCCTCTCAGCCAGCTTGCTCCACTAGGGCCCTCTCAGCCTGCCTGCTCCACTAGGGCCCTCTCAGCCAGTCTGCTCCACTAGGGCCCTCTCAGCCAGCCTGCACTACTAGGGCCCTCTCAGCCAGCCTGCTCCACTAGGGCCCTCTCAGCCACCTGGCTCCACTAGGGCCCTCTCAACCAGCCGGCTACACTAGGGCCCCCTCAGCCAGCTGGCTCCATTAGGGCCCTCTCAGCCATTCTGCTCCACTAGGGCCGTCTCAGCCAGCCTGCTCAACCAGGGCCCTCACAGCCAGCCTGCTCCACTAGGGCCCTCTCAGCCAGCCTGCTCCACTAGGGCCTTCTCAGCCAGCCTGCTCCACTAGGGCCCTCTCAGCCAGCCTGCTCCACTAGGGCCCTCTCAGCCAGCCTGCTCCACTAGGGCCCTCTCAGCAAGCCTGTTCCACTAGGGCCCTCTCAGCCTGCCTGCTCCACTAGGGCCCTCTCAGCCAGCCTGCTCCACTAGGGCCCTCTCAGCCAGCCTGCTCCACTAGGGCCCTCTCAGCTAGCTGGCTCCACTAGGGCCCTCTCAGACAGTTGGCTCCTCTAGGGCCCTCTCAGTCACCTGGCTCCACTAGGGCCCTCTCAGCCAGCCTGCTCCACTAAGGCCCTCTCAGCCAGTCTGCTCCACTAGGGCCCTCTCAGCCAGTCTGCTCAACTAGGGCCCTCTCAGCCACCTGGCTCCACTAGGGCCCTCTCAGCCAGCATGCTCCACTAGGGCCCTCTCAACCAGCCCGCTCCACTAGGGCACTCTCAGCCAGCTGGCTACACTAGGGCCCTCTCAGCTAGCTGGCTCCACTAGGGCCCATTCAGCCAGCCTGCTCCACTAGGGCCCTCTCATTCAGCCTGCTCCACTAGTGCCCTCTCAGCCAGCTGGCTACACTAGGGCCCTCTCAGCTAGCTGGCTCCACTAGGGCCCTCACAGCCAGCCGGCTCCACTAGGGCCCTCTCAGCTAGCTGGCTCCACTAGGGCACACTAGGGCCCTCTCAGACAGTTGGCTCCTCTAGGGCTCTCTCAGCCACCTGGCTCCACTAGGGCCCTCTCAACCAGCCGGCTCCACTAGGGCCCTCTCAGCCACCTGGCTCCACCAGGGCCCTCTCAGCCACCTGGTTCCACTAGGGCCCTCTCAGCCATCTGTTTCCACTAGGGCCCTCTCAGCCACCTGGCTCCACTAGGGCCCTCTCAGCCACCTGGCTCCACTAGGGCCCTCTCAGCCACCTGGCTCCACTAGGGCCCTCTCAGCCACCTGGCTCCACTTGGGCCCTCTCAGCCACCTGGCTCCACTAGGGCCCTCTCAGCCACCTGGCTCCACTAGGGCCCTCTCAGCCAAGCTGGCTCCACTAGAGCCCTCACTGTCAGCTGGCTCCACTAAGGTCCTCTCAGCCAGCTGGTGTGTGTAGGAGCGCGTGAGCTGTGTGGACAAAAAGTAGAAGTACAAATGTCGAGGGAAATGAACTAAAGTGATAAATCTAGTCCTAGGTTTTATTTACTGTGGTGTTTGTTCTCCACTGGTTACCCTGTTCTCATCACAACAGGTCACACATTCTGCTGACATGATTACACACTGTGGTATTTCACCTAACAGATACAGGAGCTTGTCAATATTATATTTGTTTTCAAGTTATTTTGGGGTCTTTGTAATCTGAGAGAATATGTCTCCTATATCGTTGTACATTTGGCAGGAGGTTAGGAAGTGCTGCTCAGTTTCCACCTCAATTTGTGGGCAGTGGGCACACAGTGGGCTCAATAGCAAGCACACAAACACACACACATACAGTGCCTTGCGAAAGTATTCGGCCCCCTTGAACTTTGCGACCTTTTGCCACATTTCAGGCTTCAAACATAAAGATATACAACTGTATTTTTTTGTGAAGAATCAACAACAAGTGGGACACAATCATGAAGTGGAACGACATCTATTGGATATTTCAAACTTTTTTAACAAATCAAAAACTGAAAAATTGGGCGTGCAAAATTATTCAGCCCCCTTAAGTTAATACTTTGTAGCGCCACCTTTTGCTGCGATTACAGCTGTAAGTCGCTTGGGGTATGTCTCTATCAGTTTTGCACATCGAGAGACAGACATTTTTTCCCATTCCTCCTTGCAAAACAGCTCGAGCTCAGTGAGGTTGGATGGAGAGCATTTATGAACAGCAGTTTTCAGTTCTTTCCACAGATTCTCGATTGGATTCAGGTCTGGACTTTGACTTGGCCATTCTAACACCTGGATATGTTTATTTTTGAACCATTCCATTGTAGATTTTGCTTTATGTTTTGGATCGTTGTCTTGTTGGAAGACAAATCTCCGTCCCAGTCTCAGGTCTTTTGCAGACTCCATCAGGTTTTCTTCCAGAATGGTCCTGTATTTGGCTCCATCCATCTTCCCATCAATTTTAACCATCTTCCCTGTCCCTGCTGAAGAAAAGCAGGCCCAAACCATGATGCTGCCACCACCATGTTTGACAGTGGGGATGGTGTGTTCAGCTGTGTTGCTTTTACGCCAAACATAACGTTTTGCATTGTTGCCAAAAAGTTCAATTTTGGTTTCATCTGACCAGAGCACCTTCTTCCACATGTTTGGTGTGTCTCCCAGGTGGCTTGTGGCAAACTTTAAGACACTTTTTATGGATATCTTTAAGAAATGGCTTTCTTCTTGCCACTCTTCCATAAAGGCCAGATTTGTGCAATATACGACTGATTGTTGTCCTATGGACAGAGTCTCCGACCTCAGCTGTAGATCTCTGCAGTTCATCCAGAGTGATCATGGGCCTCTTGGCTGCATCTCTGATCAGTCTTCTCCTTGTATGAGCTGAAAGTTTAGAGGGACGGCCAGGTCTTGGTAGATTTGCAGTGGTCTGATACTCCTTCCATTTCAATATTATCGCTTGCACAGTGCTTCTTGGGATGTTTAAAGCTTGGGAAATCTTTTTGTATCCAAATCCGGCTTTAAACTTCTTCACAACAGTATCTTGGACCTGCCTGGTGTGTTCCTTGTTCTTCATGATGCTCTCTGCGCTTTTAACGGACCTCTGAGACTATCACAGTGCAGGTGCATTTATACGGAGACTTGATTACACACAGGTGGATTGTATTTATCATCATTAGTCATTTAGGTCAACATTGGATCATTCAGAGATCCTCACTGAACTTCTGGAGAGAGTTTGCTGCACTGAAAGTGAAGGGGCTGAATAATTTTGCACGCCCACTTTTTCAGTTTTTGATTTGTTAAAAAAGTTTGAAATATCCAATAAATGTCGTTCCACTTCATGATTGTGTCCCACTTGTTGTTGATTCTTCACAAAAAAAATACAGTTTTATATCTTTATGTTTGAAGCCTGAAATGTGGCAAAAGGTCGCAAAGTTCAAGGGGGCCGAATACTTTCGCAAGGCACTGTACAAACACACACACACACACACACACACACAAAGAACAGAGCAGAAGAAGTAAATGATCAATGCAGAAGTGTGTGTGTGTGTGTGTGTGTGTGTGTGTGTGTGTGTGTGTGTGTGTGTGTGTGGTCTATGTAGTTTATGGATGTGTGTGGGTCTGGTGTGAGAGTGTCAATGTAGTGTGTGAAGAGGGGGAGAGGAAAGGAGGAGAGGAGAGGAGAGGAGGAGAGGAGAGGGGGAGAATTGGAGAAGAATATGAGGTGGGGCAGAATAAGAGTAAAGAGGGGAGAAGAGAAGAAGAGGGGGAGAAGAGGAGAGGGGGAGAGGAGGAGAGGAGAGGGGGAGAGGAGGAAAAGAGAAGAGGGGGGTGGAGAAGAGGTGAGGAGATGAGAGGAGGAGAATAGGAGACGAGAGGGGGAGAAGAGGAGATGGGCAGAATAGGAGAAGAGCAGAGAAGAAGAGGTGAGGGGTAGAAGAGGAGAGGAGACGGGGAGAAGAGGACAGGAGTGAGAAGAGTAGAGGAATGAGAAGAGGAGAGGTGTGAGAGGGGGAGGAGAGTAGCGGCGGAGAAGAGGAGAGGAGAGGAGAGGAGAGGAGAGGAGAGGAGAGGAGAGGGGTAGAAGAGGAGAGGAGACGGGGTGAAGAGGACAGGAGTGAGAAGAGTAGAGGAATGAGAAGAGGAGAGGTGTGAGAGGGGGAGGAGAGGGGGAGGAGAGGAGAGGAGAGGAGAGGAGAGGAGAGGAGAGGAGAGGAGAGGAGAAGGGGAGAGGAGAGGAGAGGAGAGGAGAGGGGAGAGGAGAAGGGGAGAGGAGAGGAGAGGAGAAGGGGAGAGGAGAGGAGAGCGGGAGAAGATGAGGAGAGGAGAGGAGAGGAGAAGGGGAGAGGAGAGGAGAGGAGAGGAGAGGAGAGGGGAGAGGAGAAGGGGAGAGGAGAGGAGAGGAGAGGTGAAGGGGAGAGGAGAGGAGAGCGGGAGAAGATGAGGGGGAATAGAGGAGGAGAAGAGTAGGGAGGAAAGGAGAAGGGAAGAGGGGGAGAAGAGGGGGAATAAAGGGGGAGGAGAGGAGAGGGAGGAGAAGAGGATAAGAGAGAGGGGGAGATGAGAAGAAGGGGGAGGAGAGGAGAGGAGGGGAGTGGAGAGGGTGAGAAGAGGAGAGGGGGAGAAGGCAAGAGGGGGAGAAGATGGGAGAAGAGGAGAAGAGACGAGGAGAAGATGAGAAGGGGGAGGAGAGGGGGGAGAAGAGGAGGATGAGAGAAGGGGAGAGGAAGAGAAAAGAGAGGAGGTACTGTTTGTCTCCCACCGTTCCACTCAGAGGACTCTACTGTTATCAAGTGGGTTTATCCACTATATTTAGTTACCAGTCATTTCAGTGAAGGGAACATGTGCACACTTTAGGAGAAATGAGAGATAATTGGGACAATGCTTCTTTCTAGTCTACAGTCCTGCGTCTGTGACACCAGATTACCACCTAGTGGCCATAAGAGGAACTGTCCTGTCAGTGTGTTTTTACTGCTGGCTCAAAACAACACATGACCTGCAAACAGGATATGATTCATGTGTGAGTACTAAAAGCATATGAATACAGTAAATTATAGTATATTTATTATATATGTGGGTCTGATAAGTAAACACTCTTAATGTTTGCTGTTTTATCCCTCAGAAGAACATTGGTCACTATGTAACCAAACACATGTGAAACCTCATGATAAGACTGTCTTCCCCATCACATCATTAAAGTTCATGTTGATGTTCATTTAACCTCGGTCTCTCTCTTCATCTGACTCCTCTCTTTCTCCTTTGTTTCTCTCTATCTCTTTCTCTCTCTTTCTCCTCTGTCTCTCTCTTTCTCCTCAGATCTCCAGGCTCAAAGTGTCAGTCCACCAGGTAGGTAGAGTATAAATCTACAGTGATTATAGCAGTTCAATATTAGTCAACTTTATTATCCCACATGGAGAAATTCATGTGTCCATACAAACCATTCTAAACCCCAATAACAAGTAGTGTTTTATGGAACTACTAATACTTGTCAACCACAAAGCATTACTGCTGTTAGAATAACAGAATCACTGTCATCATCTGTCCTCACCACTGTGTTTTCCTCTCTGCTGTTTACAGCTGAACTCTCAGTCAGACTGGTGAATGGGACCACTTCCTGTTCTGGGACAGTGGAAGTCTTCTACAGAGGAGAGTGGACACGTCTATGTTTTAGTTGGTGGTGGAGAATAATGATAGAGGCTAATGTTGTGTGTAGAGAGCTGGATTGTGGGAATCCTGTAGCTGAATCTAGAGGACGTCTGGTTGAAGATGGAAGAAGAGGAGTCACACTATATAGTATTTGCAGGGGAAATGAGTCTTCTATTAGACAGTGTGACAACAGTAGAGGACCTGGTGTCTGTGATGGTAAATATTATCATCATGTGACCTGTTCAGGTAAGAGACTGGTCATATTGAGAGATTTATTTATACATTATACAATATTACCATGTATCATGCTTTATGTGTTTTTATTTCATTTAAATAGAGGGAGAGATGTCAGATGTATTTAAACATTATATTTGTGTTTGTCATATTGGTTTATGGGAGATGTTCATGTGCAGATCATTGTAGTTCAGATGGTACTGAAGTGAAGCTGCCTGATGGATGTCCAGCTGTTTATTTTCTATAAAGTGAAGTGAACTTATTCCTGTCTCCTGCCTGCATTATTCCCAACCCGATCCTGAGTGACTAAGAACCCATTTCTACCTCTTACAGTATCAAACATAGCAAACTACAATATTTTATCCAACATATTTGTGTTTAGTCCTTGACAGTGTCATCAACAAAACTGATTGAATGTTCAACCAACTCTTTTTCTCCAGAGTCTGTGCGGCTTGTGGATGGAGCTGGTCTCTGCTCTGGGAGAGTGGAGGTGAAGTCCAATCAGTCCTGGGCCTCAGTGTGTGAAGCTGACTTTGACCGGCAGGATGCAGAGATAGTCTGTGGGGAGCTTGGCTGTGGGGCTCCTGCAGCTCTACAGGGGGGGCTCTATGGAGAAGGTGAGGGTCAGACCTGGGATAAAGAGTTCCAGTGTAAAGGCAATTAGTCCCTTCTCCTGGACTGTGACACCTCAGACAGAAAACACAACACCTGCCCACCTGGTAATGCTGTTGGACTCACCTGCTCAGGTAAGAAACAGTTTGTCACTCAATCAACATTGTTTCTCACCTGGAGTGAAGAATATGAGAGACAATATAGGTGTGTTTTAGTGAGAAAATAGTAAGATTACTGTCTCTCTCTTTTCTTTTCTCAGAGCCTGATGATGTGAGGCTGGTGGGAGGAGGCAGTCGCTGTGCTGGTGGAGTGGAGTGGTACGACCAGGGAGAGTGGAGGACTGTGGGAACTGACGACAGGAACCAGAGGGATGTAGCTGCAGTAGTGTGTAGACAGCTGGGTTGTGGCTCCACTGTTTCAGTAGCACCTGGAAACACCACCGGAGGGATTAGAGTTTACTGTTCTGGGTCTGAGTCTTCACTGAGGGAGTGTAGAAGAACGTATGATCTCCTTCCTGGACTCACAGTGATCTGCTCAGGTAATAACAAAACACACTATATGGCCAAAAGTATGTGGACATTTGTGGATCCGGCTATTTCAGCCACACCTGTTGCTGACAGGTGTTTAAAATTAAGCACACAGCCATGCAATCTCCATAGACAAACATTGCCAGTAGATTGGACTTACTGAAGATCTCAGTGACTCAGTGATATTCAACTGATTTCCTTCATTCATATTATTATTATTATATTATTGTCATATCTAAATGAGGAAAGTAGTTGAGGAGCTACGTTTTCTTTTTCTCTCCTCTTGTTCCAGATGTCCTGCTTAAGCCTGATATCAACATATGTTGTCTCAGTGACTGTAGGCCCACTACTCATGTTGCCCTGTGAGGGAGGGTGGCTGGCACTGTTACATGCTGATGTTATTGTCATATCTATAGGAAACTAGTTGAAGAGATTTTTCTTGTTCTCTTTTATTGTTACAGATCTCCTGGTCCAGCCTGATATCTTCCTGACTGACTCAATGGGAGGGGTCTTCAGGGGCCCGAGATGTTCAGGGGCTACAACTTCACCATCACCTGCTCCACTCAGCCACAGTACCCAGGAGGCTCCTTCCTCCTCACGTTCACCGGCTCCAACAGAACCCAGACCCAGCCAGCTGTCAATCACTCTGCTGCCTTCCTCTTCCCTGCTGCAGATGACTCCTACCAAGGGAACTACAGCTGTGTTTATGACAATTATGTTTTCTCTCATAACTTCTCCTCTGAGAGTGAGCTCCTCTCCCTCACCATCACAGGTAACTGAACATGAACCAGACTTATAACTTTGTCATTGACAGATTTTCCACAGATCTATGTGATGATGATCAGTCCCCTCATCAAAGGTGTTTCTGTTTGCAGCCTCTCCCTTGCCAGCCTTCATCATCAGACACGTTGTAGTGCTGCTGATCCTACTGACAGCCATCACCACCTCCTCCTACCTGTACTACAAGGTAAAGACATTTACTCAGACGTTACAAGTCATTTAAACTAGAGGGGGAGAGGGAGGGAGAGAGAATGGAGATACCAGAGAGTAAATGTCTGACTGTTGGTGCTGTGCCTCCCTAGCCCACCAGGAGGCAGAAGAGAGTGAACAGGGTGAGCAGCATGGATCTTTATGTCAATGCCATGGAGATGGTCTCTCTGAGCTCCAGAGCTGAAGCTGGACCGGGAGAGGAGAGAGCAGCCCAGGGGACGGAGTAGGAGTAGAATTAATCTGACCCTACATGCTGATCTTAGGTCAGTTTTGTGTTTTAAATTGATGGTCAGCAGTGGACTGGTGTTTAAAATGTGGTGACAAACCTGGAGTGGTTCTAATTTTAATAACAAGTTCAGAATTAGTTTCTCTTTCTAGAACCTTGGAAGAAATCTAAAAGGAGTGACTGCAACCACCATTATTCATTTAGTTTGGTTTTTACCACCAGAGAAACATGGGGTTCTGGTAACATGGGGGTTTGGGTAACATGGGGTTTTGGGTAACATGGGGTTTTGGGGTAACATGGGGTTCGGGTAACATGGGGTTCTGGGTAACATGGGGTTTTGGGGTAACATGGGGTTCGGGTAACATGGGGTTCTGGGTAACATGGGGTTTGGGGTAACATGGGGTAACATGGGGTTTTGGGTAACATGGGGTTTTGGGTAACATGGGGTTTTGGGGTAACATGGGGTTCGGGTAACATGGGGTTCTGGGTAACATGGGGTTCTGGGTAACATGGGATTCTGGGTAACATGGGGTTTTGGGTAACATGGGGTTTTGGGTAACATGGGGTTTTGGGGTAACATGGGGTTCGGGTAACATGGGGTTCTGGGTAACATGGGGTTCTGGGTAACATGGGGTTCTGGGTAACATGGGGTTCTGGGTAACATGGGGTGTTGGTAACATGGTGTTTGGGTAACATGGGGTTTCGGTAACATGGGGTTCTGGGTAACATGGGGTTCTGGGTAACATGGGGTTTCGGTTCATTTCAGAAACTAGCTCAATTAGGTCTGTTTTGCATTCCATCAGTGGAGGCTGGTGGGAGGAGCCTCAGAAACCTGGCTCATTGTAATGGCTGAAACGGAGTAGGTGGAACGGAGTCAAACACTTGATCCATTTGATACTATTCCATTCATTCCCTTCCAGCCAATACAATGAGCCAGTCCTCCTATAGCTCCTCCCACCAGCCTCCACCGCATTCTATACATTCATTCCCTTCCAGCCAATACAATGAGCCAGTCCTCCTATAGCTCCTCCCACCAGCCTCCACCGCATTCTATACATTCATTCCCTTCCAGCCAATACAATGAGCCAGTCCTCCTATAGCTCCTCCCACCAGCCTCCACCGCATTCTATACATTCATTCCCTTCCAGCCAATACAATGAGCCAGTCCTCCTATAGCTCCTCCCACCAGCCTCCACCGCATTCTATACATTCATTCCCTTCCAGCCAATACAATGAGCCAGTCCTCCTATAGCTCCTCCCACCAGCCTCCACCGCATTCTATACATTCATTCCCTTCCAGCCAATACAATGAGCCAGTCCTCCTATAGCTCCTCCCACCAGCCTCCACCGCATTCTATACATTCATTCCCTTCCAGCCAATACAATGAGCCAGTCCTCCTATAGCTCCTTCCACCAGCCTCCACCGCATTCTATACATTCATTCCCTTCCAGACAATACAATGAGCCAGTCCTCCTATAGCTCCTCCCACCAGCCTCCACCGCATTCTATACATTCATTCCCTTCCAGACAATACAATGAGCCAGTCCTCCTATAGCTCCTCCCACCAGCCTCCACCGCATTCTATAAATTAATTCCCTTCCAGCCAATACAATGAGCCAGTCCTCCTATAGCTCCTCCCACCAGCCTCCACCGCATTCTATACATTCATTCCCTTCCAGCCAATACAATGAGCCAGTCCTCCTATAGCTCCTCCCACCAGCCTCCACCGCATTCTATACATTCATTCCCTTCCAGCCAATACATTGAGCCAGTCCTCCTATAGCTCCTCCCACCAGCCTCCACCGCATTCTATACATTCATTCCCTTCCAGGCAATACAATGAGCCAGTCCTCCTATAGCTCCTCCCACCAGCCTCCACCGCATTCTATACATTCATCCCCTTCCAGCCAATACAATGAGCCAGTCCTCCTATAGCTCCTCCCACCAGCCTCCACAGCATTCTATACATTCATTCCCTTCCAGCCAATACAATGAGCCAGTCCTCCTATAGCTCCTCCCACCAGCCTCCACCGCATTCTATACATTCATTCCCTTCCAGCCAATACAATGAGCCAGTCCTCCTATAGCTCCTCCCACCAGCCTCCACCGCATTCTATACATTCATTCCCTTCCAGCCAATACAATGAGCCAGTCCTCCTATAGCTCCTCCCACCAGCCTCCACCGCATTCTATACATTCATTCCCTTCCAGGCAATACAATGAGCCAGTCCTCCTATAGCTCCTCCCACCAGCCTCCACCGCATTCTATACATTCATTCCCTTCCAGCCAATACAATGAGCCAGTCCTCCTATAGCTCCTCCCACCAGCCTCCACCGCATTCTATACATTCATTCCCTTCCAGCCAATACAATGAGCCAGTCCTCCTATAGCTCCTCCCACCAGCCTCCACCGCATTCTATACATTCATTCCCTTCCAGCCAATACAATGAGCCAGTCCTCCTATAGCTCCTCCCACCAGCCTCCACCGCATTCTATACATTCATTCCCTTCCAGCCAATACAATGAGCCAGTCCTCCTATAGCTCCTCCCACCAGCCTCCACCGCATTCTATACATTCATTCCCTTCCAGGCAATACAATGAGCCAGTCCTCCTATAGCTCCTCCCACCGGCCTCCACCGCATTCTATACATTCATTCCCTTCCAGCCAATACAATGAGCCAGTCCTCCTATAGCTCCTCCCACCAGCCTCCACAGCATTCTATACATTCATTCCCTTCCAGCCAATACAATGAGCCAGTCCTCCTATAGCTCCTCCCACCAGCCTCCACCGCATTCTATACATTCATTCCCTTCCAGCCAATACAATGAGCCAGTCCTCCTATAGCTCCTCCCACCAGCCTCCACCGCATTCTATACATTCATTCCCTTCCAGCCAATACAATAAGCCAGTCCTCCTATAGCTCCTCCCACCAGCCTCCACCGCATTCTATACATTCATTCCCTTCCAGCCAATACAATGAGCCAGTCCTCCTATAGCTCCTCCCACCAGCCTCCACCGCATTCTATACATTCATTCCCTTCCAGCCAATACAATGAGCCAGTCCTCCTATAGCTCCTCCCACCAGCCTCCACCGCATTCTATACATTCATTCCCTTCCAGGCAATACAATGAGCCAGTCCTCCTATAGCTCCTCCCACCAGCCTCCACCGCATTCTATACATTCATTCCCTTCCAGCCAATACAATGAGCCAGTCCTCCTATAGCTCCTCCCACCAGCCTCCACCGCATTCTATACATTCATTCCCTTCCAGCCAATACAATGAGCCAGTCCTCCTATAGCTCCTCCCACCAGCCTCCACCGCATTCTATACATTCATTCCCTTCCAGCCAATACAATGAGCCAGTCCTCCTATAGCTCCTCCCACCAGCCTCCACCGCATTCTATACATTCATTCCCTTCCAGCCAATACAATGAGCCAGTCCTCCTATAGCTCCTCCCACCAGCCTCCACCGCATTCTATACATTCATTCCCTTCCAGGCAATACAATGAGCCAGTCCTCCTATAGCTCCTCCCACCGGCCTCCACCGCATTCTATACATTCATTCCCTTCCAGCCAATACAATGAGCCAGTCCTCCTATAGCTCCTCCCACCAGCCTCCACCGCATTCTATACATTCATTCCCTTCCAGCAAATACAATGAGCCAGTCCTCCTATAGCTCCTCCCACCAGCCTCCACCGCATTCTATACATTCATTCCCTTCCAGCCAATACAATGAGCCAGTCCTCCTATAGCTCCTCCCACCAGCCTCCACCGCATTCTATACATTCATTCCCTTCCAGCCAATACAATGAGCCAGTCCTCCTATAGCTCCTCCCACCAGCCTCCACCGCATTCTATACATTCATTCCCTTCCAGCCAATACAATGAGCCAGTCCTCCTATAGCTCCTCCCACCAGCCTCCACCGCATTCTATACATTCATTCCCTTCCAGCCAATACAATGAGCCAGTCCTCCTATAGCTCCTCCCACCAGCCTCCACCGCATTCTATACATTCATCCCCTTCCAGCCAATACAATGAGCCAGTCCTCCTATAGCTCCTCCCACCAGCCTCCACCGCATTCTATACATTCATCCCCTTCCAACCAATACAATGAGCCAGTCCTCCTATAGCTCCTCCCACCAGCCTCCACCGCATTCTATACATTCATTCCCTTCCAGCCAATACAATGAGCCAGTCCTCCTATAGCTCCTCCCACCAGCCTCCACCGCATTCTATACATTCATTCCCTTCCAGCCAATACAATGAGCCAGTCCTCCTATAGCTCCTCCCACCAGCCTCCACAGCATTCTATACATTCATTCCCTTCCAGCCAATACAATGAGCCAGTCCTCCTATAGCTCCTCCCACCAGCCTCCACCGCATTCTATACATTCATTCCCTTCCAGCCTATACAATGAGCCAGTCCTCCTATAGCTCCTCCCACCAGCCTCCACCGCATTCTATACATTCATTCCCTTCCAGCCAATACAATGAGCCAGTCCTCCTATAGCTCCTCCCACCAGCCTCCACCGCATTCTATACATTCATTCCCTTCCAGCCAATACAATGAGCCAGTCCTCCTATAGCTCCTCCCACCAGCCTCCACCGCATTCTATACATTCATTCCCTTCCAGGCAATACAATGAGCCAGTCCTCCTATAGCTCCTCCCACCGGCCTCCACCGCATTCTATACATTCATTCCCTTCCAGCCAATACAATGAGCCAGTCCTCCTATAGCTCCTCCCACCAGCCTCCACCGCATTCTATACATTCATTCCCTTCCAGCAAATACAATGAGCCAGTCCTCCTATAGCTCCTCCCACCAGCCTCCACCGCATTCTATACATTCATTCCCTTCCAGCCAATACAATGAGCCAGTCCTCCTATAGCTCCTCCCACCAGCCTCCACCGCATTCTATACATTCATTCCCTTCCAGCCAATACAATGAGCCAGTCCTCCTATAGCTCCTCCCACCAGCCTCCACCGCATTCTATACATTCATTCCCTTCCAGCCAATACAATGAGCCAGTCCTCCTATAGCTCCTCCCACCAGCCTCCACCGCATTCTATACATTCATTCCCTTCCAGCCAATACAATGAGCCAGTCCTCCTATAGCTCCTCCCACCAGCCTCCACCGCATTCTATACATTCATCCCCTTCCAGCCAATACAATGAGCCAGTCCTCCTATAGCTCCTCCCACCAGCCTCCACCGCATTCTATACATTCATCCCCTTCCAGCCAATACAATGAGCCAGTCCTCCTATAGCTCCTCCCACCAGCCTCCACCGCATTCTATACATTCATTCCCTTCCAGCCAATACAATGAGCCAGTCCTCCTATAGCTCCTCCCACCAGCCTCCACCGCATTCTATACATTCATTCCCTTCCAGCCAATACAATGAGCCAGTCCTCCTATAGCTCCTCCCACCAGCCTCCACAGCATTCTATACATTCATTCCCTTCCAGCCAATACAATGAGCCAGTCCTCCTATAGCTCCTCCCACCAGCCTCCACCGCATTCTATACATTCATTCCCTTCCAGCCTATACAATGAGCCAGTCCTCCTATAGCTCCTCCCACCAGCCTCCACCGCATTCTATACATTCATTCCCTTCCAGCCTATACAATGAGCCAGTCCTCCTATAGCTCCTCCCACCAGCCTCCACCGCATTCTATACATTATATATATTATATTATTTAGTATAGCCTACTGTTAGATTATTTATGCTGAAGAGTCTCCATTATTAGTCCATGTATTATTATATTATTTAGTATAGCCTACTGTTAGATTCTTTATGTTGAAGTGTCTCCATTATTAGTCCATGTATTATTATATTATTTAGTATAGCCTACTGTTAGATTCTTTATGCTGAAGTGTCTCCATTATTAGTCCATGTATTATTATATTATTTAGTATAGCCTACTGTTAGATTCTTTATGTTGAAGAGTCTCCATTATTAGTCCATGTATTATTATATTATTTAGTATAGCCTACTGTTAGATTCTTTATGCTGAAGTGTCTCCATTATTAGTCCATGTATTATTATATTATTTAGTATAGCCTACTGTTAGATTCTTTATGCTGAAGAGTCTCCATTATTAGTCCATGTATTATTATATTATTTAGTATAGCCTACTGTTAGATTCTTTATGCTGAAGAGTCTCCATTATTAGTCCATGTATTATTATATTATTTAGTATAGCCTACTGTTAGATTCTTTATGTTGAAGAGTCTCCATTATTAGTCCATGTATTATTATATTATTTAGTATAGCCTACTGTTAGATTCTTTATGTTGAAGTGTCTCCATTATTAGTCCATGTATTATTATATTATTTAGTATAGCCTACTGTTAGATTCTTTATGTTGAAGTGTCTCCATTATTAGTCCATGTATTATTATATTATTTAGTATAGCCTACTGTTAGATTCTTTATGTTGAAGTGTCTCCATTATTAGTCCATGTATTATTATATTATTTAGTATAGCCTACTGTTAGATTCTTTATGTTGAAGTGTCTCCATTATTAGTCCATGTATTATAATCATCTGTTCATTCTTTGTAGTTTGAAACATCTTTAATAAAAGGGGACATATTTTTCACAAGTCAATGTGGTTTATTGTTGTAGTTTGTTTACTTTTAGATGTATAAATCTCTCCTGATGTTGATATTGATTTACGATGCAGATTATTGTTATGATGTTGTGCCTTCAGAAAATATTCACACTCCTTTACTCCTTTACTAAAATGGGATAACAAAAAAATATACTTTTTTTTGTCAATGATCTACACAAAATACTCAACCCCCTGAGTCAATACGTGTTTGGATCACATTTGTCAGTGATTACAGCTGTGAGGCCTTCTGGGTAAATCTAGAAGAGCTTTCCACACCTGGATTGTGCAACATTTGCCCATTATTAACTAAATTTAACCAAAATTCTTCAAACCCTCTAATTAGTTATTGATCATTAATAGACAACCGTTTTCAGGTGTTGCCATAGATTTTCGAGCAGATTTAAGTCAAAACTGTAACTCGGCCACTCAGGAACATTCCCTGTTTTCTTGGTCAGCACCTTGTGTAGATTTGTCCTTGTGTTGTAGGTTATTGTCCTGCTGAAAGATGAATTCGTAACCCAGTGTTGGTGGAAAGCAGACTGAACCATGTTTCCCTCTAGGATTTTGCCTGTGCTTTGCTCCATTCCGTGAATATTTTTATCCTGAAAAACTCCCCAGTCCTTAACGATTACAAGCATACCCATAACATGATGCAGCCACCACCACCAGGGGGGAGAGAGTGCACCTCATATTCAGGAAGGTGTACTGAATGTTCCCTACAGTGTATTTTTCCCAATTCATTATAGTTGGTTTGGTTTATTTTCTAGTTTAGTTTCTCTCATGATGTTATAGATCATAAATGTTACATTCATTATGATGTAGATTGTTATGATGTTGTTAGTAGTATATAGATAATGATGTTATTGATTATGATGTTAGTAGTATATAGATAATGTTATTCTCTTATGATCTGTGGGTTACAGAGGAAGTACATCGTACAGGTCTGATATACAATAGATTGTGTGTATGCTGTGTGCATACGAAATAATCAAATCATACAACCAACCAACCACTCAATAAGTTAAGTAAATAAATATTGTATTTAGAGTGGCAAAAAGTCTCCCCTGTAAAAAAAATACCAAGTGTTGTTGTTCATTACATAAATAGTCTCATCTCATCTGTCTGTTGGTTGTGTGTTTTTAATAACAGTTGATGACAGTGTTTGTTGATGTTGTATTTTCAGTTAGAGTAGTAGTCCGTCAGCAAGATAAAAAAAATAAAATCCCTTTTCATTCACTTCCCCTCTTCCTCCTCCTCCACACACAGTCCTAGTTCGCCACGTCGGAGACAGAGATGAAACCAACTGCGCCAAAGCCCAAGCAAAGGAGAAACAAACCCTCTGTCTTTTCCACTTCAACGTTTCAACAGGTGCTACAAAATGGCGTCCAGTTGACTTGGTGTCCCCCAAGGCTCGGTGCTTGGCACGTAAGGTTTCTCCAACCGTAACGCAGCCCACATGTCATTGGCCAGCTCCCCGGTCTCTGTGGAGACGTCGCCATTGGCGATCTCGGTGTTCTCCTCGTACCCCGTGGGCATGAAGGCTAGCGTGTACGGGAAGAGCCTGTAACGCTCCGCACGGTAAGACTCCGCCCGCTCCTTTGACTCGCCCAATCCTCCAATCCGAAGCGCCTCTAGTACCTCTGTGCAGATCTGATTGGAGGACGGGGAGCGAGAAAGGCATTATAGGTCAATTATGTAATCAATGTTTTAGTTATCGTTTCTGCATTTCTGTTCTGCTGTTTTAACATTGAAAAAGTCAGAAAACGGAATAACAAATGATGTCATCAAAAGAAGGATTAACGACAGAAAAACTCTGCCTTGTTAAATAGGATATGAAAACGTCTGGTTGTTGGCCAGCAACGTGAATTAACAACCCAACCCACTAGACAACAGCAACATAACAACCCAACCCACTAGACAACAGCAACATAACAACCCAACCCACTAGACAACAGCAACATAACAACCCAACCCACTAGACAACAGCAACGTGAATTAACAACCCAACCCACTAGACAACAGCAACATAACAACCCAACCCACTAGACAACAGCAACATAACAACCCAACCCACTAGACGACAGCAACATAACAACCCAACCCACTAGACGACAGCAACATAACAACCCAACCCACTAGACAACAGCAACATAACAACCCAACCCACTAGACGACAGCAACATAACAACCCAACCCACTAGACAACAGCAACATAACAACCCAACCCACTAGACAACAGCAACGTAAATTAACAACCTAACCCACTAGACGACAGCAACGTAAATTAACAACCCAACCCACTAGACAACAGCAACATAAATGAACAACCCAACCCACTAGACAACAGCAACATAACAACCCAACCCACTAGACGACAGCAACATAACAACCCAACCCACTAGACGACAGCAACATAACAACCCAACCCACTAGACAACAGCAACATAACAACCCAACCCACTAGACGACAGCAACATAACAACCCAACCCACTAGACGACAGCAACATAACAACCCAACCCACTAGACAACAGCAACATAACAACCCAACCCACTAGACAACAGCAACGTAAATTAACAACCTAACCCACTAGACGACAGCAACGTAAATTAACAACCCAACCCACTAGACAACAGCAACATAAATGAACAACCCAACCCACTAGACAACAGCAACATAACAACCCAACCCACTAGACAACAGCAACATAACAACCCAACCCACTAGACGACAGCAACATAACAACCAAACCCACTAGACGACAGCAACATAACAACCCAACCCACTAGACAACAGCAACATAACAACCCAACCCACTAGACGACAGCAACATAACAACCCAACCCACTAGACAACAGCAACATAAATTAAAACCCAACGCACTAGACGACAGCAACATAAATTAACAACCCAACCCACTAGACGACAGCAACATAACAACCCAACCCACTAGACGACAGCAACGTAAATTAACAACCCAACCCACTAGACGACAGCAACATAACAACCAAACCCACTAGACAACAGCAACATAACAACCCAACCCACTAGACAACAGCAACATAACAACCCAACCCACTAGACAACAGCAACATAACAACCCAACCCACTAGACGACAGCAACATAACAACCCAACCCACTAGACAACAGCAACATAAATTAAAACCCAACGCACTAGACGACAGCAACGTAAATTAACAACCCAACCCACTAGACAACAGCAACATAACAACCCAACACACTAGATGACAGCAACGTAAATTAACAACCCAACCCACTAGACGACAGCAATATAAATTAACAACCCAACCCACTAGACGACAGCAACATAACAACCCAACCCACTAGACAACAGCAACATAACAACCCAACCGACTAGACAACAGCAACATAACAACCCAACCCACTAGACAACAGCAACATAACAACCCAACCCACTAGACGACAGCAACATAAATTAATAACCCAACCCACTAGACGACAGCAACATAACAACCCAACACACTAGACGACAGCAACGTAAATTAACAACCCAACCCACTAGACAACAGCAACATAACAACCCAACACACTAGACGACAGCAACGTAAATTAACAACCCAACCCACTAGACGACAGCAATATAAATTAACAACCCAACCCACTAGACGACAGCAACATAACAACCCAACCCACTAGACAACAGCAACATAACAACCCAACCCACTAGACGACAGCAATATAAATTAACAACCCAACCCACTAGACGACAGCAATATAAATTAACAACCCAACCCACTAGACGACAGCAACATAACAACCCAACCCACTAGACAACAGCAACATAACAACCCAACACACTAGAAGACAGCAACATAACAACCCAACCCACTAGACAACAGCAACATAACAACCCAACCCACTAGACAACAGCAACATAACAACCCAACACACTAGACGACAGCAACGTAAATTAACAAACCAACCCACTAGACGACAGCAATATAAATTAACAACCCAACCCACTAGACGACAGCAACATAACAACCCAACACACTAGACAACAGCAACATAACCCAACCCACTAGACAACAGCAACATAACAACCCAACCCACTAGACGACAGCAACGTAAATTAACAACCCAACCCACTAGACGACAGCAACATAACAACCCAACACACTAGACGACAGCAACGTAAATTAACAACCCAACCCACTAGACAACAGCAACATAACAACCCAACACACTAGATGACAGCAACGTAAATTAACAACCCAACCCACTAGACGACAGCAATATAAATTAACAACCCAACCCACTAGACGACAGCAACATAACAACCCAACCCACTAGACAACAGCAACATAACAACCCAACCCACTAGACGACAGCAACGTAAATTAACAACCTAACCCACTAGACGACAGCAACATAACAACCCAACCCACTAGACAACAGCAACATAACAACCCAACCCACTAGACGACAGCAACGTAAATTAACAACCCAACCCACTAGACGACAGCAATATAAATTAACAACCCAACCCACTAGACGACAGCAATATAAATTAACAACCCAACCCACTAGACGACAGCAAAATAATGTATGTATTTGGACAGATTGCCATTCACAAAACCAAGCCAAACAAAGACCAAAACTTCCCACGTACAGTGATACTCCTGTTGCTGAGTGACGGATCTAGTGAGGTGGCCAGCTCCATGCTTTGGTTTCTCTAGAAGAGTCCAGAAACACCATCATTTTGGCCGCTGCAGGAGAAGAGAGGGGGAAGAAGAGAGAGAGGAAGAAGAGAGGAGGAAGAAGAGAGAGGAAGAAGAGAGGGGGAAGAATAGAGAGGAAGAAGAGGGGGAAGAAGAGAGAGGAAGAAGAGAGGGGGAAGAAGAGAGAGAGGAAGGAGGAAGAGTGAGGCCTGGGGCGAGTTCAGCAGGAGAAGAAGAGAAAGAGGAAGGAGGAAGAGTGAGGCCTGGGGCAAGTTCAGCAGGACAAAACGTTTTGGAACATTCAGATAGAAATATGTTACGTAGAACAAACATGCAGAACAACGAATCTTGTTTTTATCTGCAACATTTGGCAACAGAGTGTCCCCCCCCTACCTGCCACTCTGTGTGGTAGAGTCAGAGTGTCTCTCCTACCTGCTACTCTGTGTGGTACAGATTTAGAGTGTCTCTCCTACCTGCTACTCTGTGTGGTACAGAGTCAGAGTGTCTCTCCTACCTGCTACTCTGTGTGGTACAGAGTCAGTGTCTCTCCTACCTGCTACTCTGTGTGGTACAGAGTCAGAGTGTCTCTCCTACCTGCTACTCTGTGTGGTACAGGGTCAGTGTCTCTCCTACCTGCTACTCTGTGTGGTACAGAGTCAGAGTGTCTCTCCATCTACCTGCTACTCGGTGTGGTACAGAGTCAGAGTGTCCCCCCTTCTACCTGCTACTCTGTGTGGTACAGAGTCAGAGTGTCCCCCCCTCTACCTGCTACTCTGTGTGGTACAGAGTCAGAGTGTCCCCCCCTCTACCTGCTACTCTGTGTGGTACAGAGTCAGAGTGTCCCCCCCTCTACCTGCTACTCTGTGTGGTACAGAGTCAGAGTGTCCCCCCCTCTACCTGCTACTCTGTGTGGTACAGAGTCAGAGTGTCCCCCCCTCTACCTGCTACTCTGTGTGGTACAGAGTCAGAGTGTCCCCCCCTCTACCTGCTACTCTGTGTGGTACAGAGTCAGAGTGTCCCCCCCTCTACCTGCTACTCTGTGTGGTACAGAGTCAGAGTGTCCCCCCCTCTACCTGCTACTCTGTGTGGTACAGAGTCAGAGTGTCCCCCCCTCTACCTGCTACTCTGTGTGGTACAGAGTCAGAGTGTCCCCCCCTCTACCTGCTACTCTGTGTGGTACAGAGTCAGAGTGTCCCTCCCTCTACCTGCTACTCTGTATGGTACAGAGTCAGAGTGTCTCTCCTACCTGCTACTCTGTGTGGTACAGAGTCATAGTGTCTCTCCTACCTGCTACTCTGTGTGGTACAGAGTCAGAGTGTCTCTCCTACCTGCTACTCTGTGTGGTACAGAGTCAGAGTGTCTCTCCTACCTACTCCCTCTACCTGCTACTCTGTATGGTACAGAGTCAGAGTGTCTCTCCTACCTGCTACTCTGTGTGGTACAGAGTCAGAGTGTCTCTCCTACCTGCTACTCTGTGTGGTACAGAGTCAGAGTGTCTCTCCTACCTGCTACTCTGTGTGGTACAGAGTCAGAGTGTCTCTCCCTCTACCTGCTACTCTGTGTGGTACAGAGTCAGAGTGTCCCTCCCTCTAC
Organism: Oncorhynchus mykiss; assembly: GCF_013265735.2. Taxonomy (NCBI): domain Eukaryota; kingdom Metazoa; phylum Chordata; class Actinopteri; order Salmoniformes; family Salmonidae; genus Oncorhynchus; species Oncorhynchus mykiss. Next base: position 506,153 of record NW_023493658.1, read on the forward strand.
CTGCTACTCTGTGTGGTACAGAGTCAGAGTGTCCCCCCCTCTACCTGCTACTCTGTGTGGTACAGAGTCAGAGTGTCTCTCCCTCTACCTGCTACTCTGTGTAGTACAGAGTCAGAGTGTCCCCCCCTCTACCTGCTACTCTGTGTGGTACAGAGTCAGAGTGTCCCCCCCTCTACCTGCTACTCTGTGTGGTACAGAGTCAGAGTGTCCCCCCCTCTACCTGCTACTCTGTGTGGTACAGAGTCAGAGTGTCCCCCCCTCTACCTGCTACTCTGTGTGGTACAGAGTCAGAGTGTCTCTCCCTCTACCTGCTACTCTGTGTGGTACAGAGTCAGAGTGTCCCCCCCTCTACCTGCTACTCTGTGTGGTACAGAGTCAGAGTGTCCCCCCCTCTACCTGCTACTCTGTGTGGTACAGAGTCAGAGTGTCCCCCCCTCTACCTGCTACTCTGTGTGGTACAGAGTCAGAGTGTCCCCCCCTCTACCTGCTACTCTGTGTGGTACAGAGTCAGAGTGTCCCCCCCTCTACCTGCTACTCTGTGTGGTACAGAGTCAGAGTGTCCCCCCCTCTACCTGCTACTCTGTGTGGTACAGAGTCAGAGTGTCCCCCCCTCTACCTGCTACTCTGTGTGGTACAGAGTCAGAGTGTCCCCCCCTCTACCTGCTACTCTGTGTGGTACAGAGTCAGAGTGTCTCTCCCTCTACCTGCTACTCTGTGTGGTACAGAGTCAGAGTGTCCCCCCTCTACCTGCTACTCTGTGTGGTACAGAGTCAGTGTGTCCCCCCCTCTACCTGCTACTCTGTGTGGTACAGAGTCAGAGTGTCTCTCCCTCTACCTGCTACTCTGTGTGGTACAGAGTCAGAGTGTCCCCCCCTCTACCTGCTACTCTGTGTGGTACAGAGTCAGAGTGTCCCCCCCTCTACCTGCTACTCTGTGTGGTACAGAGTCAGAGTGTCCCCCCCTCTACCTGCTACTCTGTGTGGTACAGAGTCAGAGTGTCCCCCCCTCTACCTGCTACTCTGTGTGGTACAGAGTCAGAGTGTCCCCCCCTCTACCTGCTACTCTTTGTGGTACAGAGTCAGAGTGTCCCCCCCTCTACCTGCTACTCTGTGTGGTACAGAGTCAGAGTGTCCCCCCCCTCTACCTGCTACTCTGTGTGGTACAGAGTCAGAGTGTCTCTCCCTCTACCTGCTACTCTGTGTGGTACAGAGTCAGAGTGTCTCTCCCTCTACCTGCTACTCTGTGTGGTACAGAGTCAGAGTGTCCCCCCCTCTACCTGCTACTCTGTGTGGTACAGAGTCAGAGTGTCCCCCCCTCTACCTGCTACTCTGTGTGGTACAGAGTCAGAGTGTCCCCCCCTCTACCTGCTACTCTGTGTGGTACAGAGTCAGAGTGTCCCCCCCTCTACCTGCTACTCTGTGTGGTACAGAGTCAGAGTGTCCCCCCCTCTACCTGCTACTCTGTGTGGTACAGAGTCAGAGTGTCCCCCCCTCTACCTGCTATTCTGTGTGGTACAGAGTCAGAGTGTCCCTCCCTCTACCTGCTACTCTGTATGGTACAGAGTCAGAGTGTCTCTCCTACCTGCTACTCTGTGTGGTACAGAGTCAGAGTGTCTCTCCTACCTGCTACTCTGTGTGGTACAGAGTCAGAGTGTCTCTCCTACCTGCTACTCTGTGTGGTACAGAGTCAGAGTGTCTCTCCTACCTGCTACTCTGTGTGGTACAGAGTCAGAGTGTCCCTCCCTCTACCTGCTACTCTGTGTGGTACAGAGTCAGAGTGTCTCTCCCTCTACCTGCTACTTTGTGTGGTACAGAGTCAGAGTGTCCCTCCCTCTACCTGCTACTCTGTGTGGTACAGAGTCAGAGTGTCCCTCCCTCTACCTGCTACTCTGTGTGGTACAGAGTCAGAGTGTCCCCCCCTCTACCTGCTACTCTGTGTGGTACAGAGTCAGAGTGTCTCTTCCTCTACCTGCTACTCTGTGTGGTACAGAGTCAGAGTGTCTCTCCCTCTACCTGCTACTCTGTGTGGTACAGAGTCAGAGTGTCCCTCCCTCTACCTGCTACTCTGTGTGGTACAGAGTCAGAGTGTCTCTCCCTCTACCTGCTACTCTGTGTAGTACAGAGTCAGAGTGTCCCCCCCTCTACCTGCTACTCTGTGTGGTACAGAGTCAGAGTGTCCCCCCCTCTACCTGCTACTCTGTGTGGTACAGAGTCAGAGTGTCCCCCCCTCTACCTGCTACTCTGTGTGGTACAGAGTCAGAGTGTCCCTCCCTCTACCTGCTACTCTGTGTGGTACAGAGTCAGAGTGTCCCCCCCTCTACCTGCTACTCTGTGTGGTACAGAGTCAGAGTGTCTCTCCCTCTACCTGCTACTCTGTGTGGTACAGAGTCAGAGTGTCCCCCCCTCTACCTGCTACTCTGTGTGGTACAGAGTCAGAGTGTCTCTCCCTCTACCTGCTACTCTGTGTGGTACAGAGTCAGAGTGTCTCTCCTACCCTCTACCTGCTCCTCTGTGTGGTACAGAGTCACAGTGTCCCCCCCTCTACCTGCTACTCTGTGTGGTACAGAGTCAGAGTGTCTCTCCCTCTACCTGCTACTCTGTGTGGTACAGAGTCAGAGTGTCCCCCCCTCTACCTGCTACTCTGTGTGGTACAGAGTCAGAGTGTCCCCCCCTCTACCTGCTACTCTGTGTGGTACAGAGTCAGAGTGTCCCCCCCTCTACCTGCTACTCTGTGTGGTACAGAGTCAGAGTGTCCCCCCCTCTACCTGCTACTCTGTGTGGTACAGAGTCAGAGTGTCCCCCCCTCTACCTACTACTCTGTGTGGTACAGAGTCCGAGTGTCCCCCCCTCTACCTGTTACTCTGTGTGGTACAGAGTCAGAGTGTCTCTCCCTCTACCTGCTACTCTGTGTGGTACAGAGTCAGAGTGTCTCTCCCTCTACCTGCTACTCTGTGTGGTACAGAGTCAGAGTGTCCCCCCCTCTACCTGCTACTCTGTGTGGTACAGAGTCAGAGTGTCCCCCCCTCTACCTGCTACTCTGTGTGGTACAGAGTCAGAGTGTCCCCCCCTCTACCTGCTACTCTGTGTGGTACAGAGTCAGAGTGTCCCCCCCTCTACCTGCTACTCTGTGTGGTACAGAGTCAGAGTGTCCCCCCCTCTACCTGCTACTCTGTGTGGTACAGAGTCAGAGTGTCCCCCCTTCTACCTGCTACTCTGTGTGGTACAGAGTCAGAGTGTCCCCCCCTCTACCTGCTACTCTGTGTGGTACAGAGTCAGAGTGTCTCTCCCTCTACCTGCTACTCTGTGTGGTACAGAGTCAGAGTGTCCCCCCCTCTACCTGCTACTCTGTGTGGTACAGAGTCAGTGTGTCCCCCCCTCTACCTGCTACTCTGTGTGGTACAGAGTCAGAGTGTCTCTCCCTCTACCTGCTACTCTGTGTGGTACAGAGTCAGAGTGTCCCCCCCTCTACCTGCTACTCTGTGTGGTACAGAGTCAGAGTGTCCCCCCCTCTACCTGCTACTCTGTGTGGTACAGAGTCAGAGTGTCCCCCCCTCTACCTGCTACTCTGTGTGGTACAGAGTCAGAGTGTCCCCCCCTCTACCTGCTACTCTGTGTGGTACAGAGTCAGAGTGTCCCCCCCTCTACCTGCTACTCTGTGTGGTACAGAGTCAGAGTGTCCCCCCCTCTACCTGCTACTCTGTGTGGTACAGAGTCAGAGTGTCTCTCCCTCTACCTGCTACTCTGTGTGGTACAGAGTCAGAGTGTCCCCCCCTCTACCTGCTACTCTGTGTGGTACGGAATTTGAGGGATTATTATCATCGACACGCAGACTTCTCTAAGGTTTCTGAAGGCAGGCAGGGGGATAGTGAGACCATTAGTCAGTACTTAGAGAGACTGAAGGATGTGTTTAACACCAACAGTGGGTTAATAGAGCCCCCTGTAGCACAGGGGTGTAACACAGCATACCATCAGCAGCTGAAAATAGCTTTCCTCAGCGGAATGCGCCCTGACATTAGCCATAAAAATAACCTTGGTAGGTTGGGGACTAGCAGAGCTCTCAACTGCTCTCCAAGAGCCAATAGTATTCCTGGGGTAAAAAAGGCATTATGCCCACCTTTATACCCACCTTTATACCCACCTATATGCCCACCTTTATGCCCACCTTTATGCCCACCTGTATGCCCACCTTTATGCCCACCTTTATGCCCACCTTTATACCCACCTTTATGCCCACCTTTATAACCACCTTTATGCCCACCTTTATGCCCACCTTTATAACCACCTTTATGCCCGCCTTTATGCCACCTTTATGCCCACCTTTATGCCCACCTTTATAACCACCTTTATGCCCGCCTTTATGCCACCTTTATGCCCACCTTTATAACCACCTTTATAACCACCTTTATGCCCGCCTTTATGCCACCTTTATGCCCACCTTTATAACCACCTTTATAACCACCTTTATGCCACCTTTATGCCCACCTGTATGCCCACCTTTATGCCCACCTTTATGCCCACCTTTATACCCACCTTTATGCCCACCTTTATAACCACCTTTATGCCCACCTTTATGCCCACCTTTATAACCACCTTTATGCCCGCCTTTATGCCACCTTTATGCCCACCTTTATAACCACCTTTATGCCCACCTTTATGCCACCTTTATGCCCACCTTTATAACCACCTTTATGCCCGCCTTTATGCCACCTTTATGCCCACCTTTATAACCACCTTTATGCCCGCCTTTATGCCACCTTTATGCCCACCTTTATAACCACCTTTATAACCACCTTTATGCCCGCCTTTATGCCACCTTTATGCCCACCTTTATAACCACCTTTATAACCACCTTTATGCCACCTTTATGCCCACCTGTATGCCCACCTTTATGCCCACCTTTATGCCCACCTTTATACCCACCTTTATGCCCACCTTTATAACCACCTTTATGCCCACCTTTATGCCCACCTTTATAACCACCTTTATGCCCGCCTTTATGCCACCTTTATGCCCACCTTTATAACCACCTTTATGCCCACCTTTATGCCACCTTTATGCCCACCTTTATAACCACCTTTATAACCACCTTTATGCCCGCCTTTATGCAACCTTTATGCCCACCTTTATGCCCACCTTTATAACCACCTTTATGCCCGCCTTTATGCCCACCTTTATGCCCACCTTTATAACCACCTTTATAACCACCTTTATGCCCACCTTTATAACCACCTTTATAACCACCTTTATGCCCACCTTTATAACCACCTTTATAACCACCTTTATGCCCACCTTTATAACCACCTTTATAACCACCTTTATAACCACCTTTATAACCACCTTTATAACCACCTTTATGCCCGCCTTTATGCCACCTTTATAACCACCTTTATGCCACCTTTATAACCACCTTTATGCCCACCTTTATAACCACCTTTATAACCACCTTTATGCCCACCTTTATGCCCACCTTTATAACCACCTTTATAACCACCTTTATGCCCGCCTTTATGCCACCTTTATGCCCACCTTTATAACCACCTTTATAACCACCTTTATGCCCGCCTTTATGCCACCTTTATGCCCACCTTTATAACCACCTTTATAACCACCTTTATGCCACCTTTATGCCCACCTTTATAACCACCTTTATAACCACCTTTATAACCACCTTTATAACCACCTTTATGCCACCTTTATGCCCACCTTTATAACCACCTTTGAGCAGTTGAGAGGAGGAGGAGTGACAGTCCCAGTGGACAAAGCGTTTTGTAATTCACCAGTTTTCCCTGTGAAAAAGGCAGCACCTGGTACAGATTGGAGGACGGTAGCAGATTTACAAGGGGTGAATAATAACATTATCCCACGAGCTCCATGTGTGCCAGACCCCCATACGTTATTGAATCAGTTGAAACCCAGAAAAGCGTACTTCACAGTGATAGATTTAGCAAATGCTTTTTTTGAGCATTCCAGTACACACAGACAGTCAGGGGTGGTTTGGATTTACATTTTTGGGAGAAAAATGGGTGTATTCGAGACTACCAATGGGATTTACGGAAAGCCCAACAAACTTTAGCCAAGTCCTAACCCGAAACATAGGCCAGTTTGACCCCCCGAATGAAAGCCAGATTTTGATATATGTGGATGACATATTGGTGGCCAATCCCTCTCAGGGGGGCTGTAAAGCGGACACACTGGCCCTGTTAGTATTCTTGGCAGAAGAGAGCCACAAAGTGAGTAAGGGGAAGTTACAGCTCTGGCAGGAACAGGTCATTTATTTAGGACGCAAACACGAGAAGGGAGGACACTTAATTCCACCAGGAAGACAGCCATTATGGAAGCACCAAAACCACTCAACAAGAAGCAGATGATGAGTTTTCTGCGAATGATCAACTATTGTTGTGCGTGGATACCCCACTTTGCATTACATACAGGGAGACTCACTGAGCTAATCTATGGTAAAGCTATGGCAGCAAAGGATAAGACTGAGTGGACGGAAGAAGCTGAGAAACCGTTTCTAAACATAAAAAAGTTAATGACGTCTAGCACTGTTCTAGGTATCCCAGATGTGATCGTCCCTTCACACAGACAGTAGACTGTAGAGAGGGGTACATGATGTCTAGCACTGTTCTAGGGATCCCAGATATGATTGTCCCTTCACACAGACAGTAGACTGTAGAGAGGGGTACATGATGTCTAGCACTGTTCTAGGGATCCCAGATATGATTGTCCCTTCACACAGACAGTAGACTGTAGAGAGGGGTACATGATGTCTAGCACTGTTCTAGGGATCCCAGATATGATCGTCCCTTCACACAGACAGTAGACTGTAGAGAGGGGTACATGATGTCTAGCACTGTTCTAGGGATCCCAGATGTGATCGTCCCTTCACACAGACAGTAGACTGTAGAGAGGGGTACATGACGTCAGTGCTGACTCAGGAACACGGGGGAAAATAACCCTATTGCTTATTATTCCTCCCGTTTAGACGAGGTTGCTCAAGCCATGCCACTATGTTTGCAGACTGTGGTGGCTGCCGCAAATTCCCATAGTGTTGATGACTATTAGGATAACCCCTGATAGGGAGGGATTGTCTCCATTTGAGAAGGTTTTTGGCAGACCCTATAGGATGCCCCAATTAGGACAATTGGAACAAGCAGATATAGAAGTAGAAAGCAGAATGGTTGATCACACGAAAAGGTTGTTCATTAACCAAACCAGTATGTCAAAGGTTTTATGCCCAACAGGAGAACTACAGAAGGAGGTGGCACACCAGATTCAACCGGGAGACTGGGTCTGGATCCAATCACTAAAGAGAAAAAACTGGAAGCAGCCACGGTGGGAGGGGCCATACCAAGTACTCCTGGTGACTGCCTTCGCGGTGAGGATAGCTGAAAGAGCAACCTGGGTGCACATCACACATTGTAAGAGGGTAGGACACACTGACACTGGCGAACAATCATAGGGGTAGGAGCAGAACCGTAATCAACAGGATACGGGGGTTACACTCCTACTGAAGATTCCCTTATACCCGACCTTTCCCTGCTGTGAGCGTTCATAGAAGTGGAAGTATGTCTTGGCCTCTTGCTGATGATGTGTTCTCTGGGAGAGGGTTCACAGGTGGGCTGGCCATCCTGAGCTGTCTGATTGTGGGAGCCATATTCCTGATACAGCATGAACCCCCCGAGGAGGCCAAAAAGGGTAACTGGACTCATATGGTAGACGAGGGAAATTCGATTTTACCAAAGCATTTTAAAAGGTCACTGAAACTGAATAGTAAGTTGGGGAAGGATATCTCAGTTGTGTTCTATGTAGACCAATTGGGGTCCTTCACTCCTTGGCAGTCTAGAACATTGGGTCACTGGGGAAGGTATTTGTGTAAATCACCGTGTAATTAATGGAATCAAGTCATAGCTCACACTGAGAAGGGTGGCTATGCAAACCCACACACTCAATATGGGAACAGATGGAGTTTAGTAAAGGTGGGAGTTTTGGGCTGTTTTCCGGAGCAGGGGTGGTATTGTATAAAGGTACGAATTACCATTAAAACTGTAAAGATCCAGGATCTTGGATTATGGTATGTTGGTTTTGATCAGTCTTTAACAGATACTATGGTACCATTCCAGGTCACAGAGGTAAAAGCTGGGAAGGATACTATGGGCAGCCAGAGTTTAATCAGTCTCCCTAACACAACTGGTATTCCTAGTCTAATCATCCAGGGCCAAGGACCGGTGCAAATAGTTGAGACAAAAGACTTTAAAGAAGTGATAGAGTTGGAGACTGGGTTTAGAGATTCCAACCTCTGGTTAGAGTGGATTCAATATACGGCCAGATCAGTAGCTAAAGAAGAATGCTATGCCTGTGCCACAGCAAAACCTCAGTTGACAACCATCCCGTTTCCATTAAATGGAATGAATTCACCTAAGGGAATGGCATGTATGGTAAAGCTATTCATGGAAGCAGGAAAGACAGATAATAACAGTTGTACAGATTTGCACTATTTATATCCACATGTTCCTCTGAAATCTAGGCTTACTCCTTTCACAGTGGCAAGATGAGACTATTACTGTTTGGCCCAGTATTGTACTTATGGGAAATATGTAGGGGAAGTCAGTACCTGCAATAGGACAGAGAATGTTACTACTGATGAGAACCTGAGCGATCTGGCAAGCTGGTTGAGATCTGTGGATTTCAGTAAGATAAGGAGGCCCAGGGCTGACATCTGGTGGTTGTGTGGGGGAATGTCGTTATGGCCGAGTTGACCTGTTAATTGGACAGGGATATGTGTACTAGTTCATTTGGGAATGCCTTTCACACTCATTCAATACCATGACATGAAGTTGGCCAAACGGGAGAAAAGAAGTACTCCGTCTAGGTCTTTTGATGATAGAGTTTATATTGACAACATTGGGGTTCCACGGGGGGTGCCAGACGAGTTCAAAGCTAGAAATCAGATCCTGTCAGGATTAGAGTCAAGTATTTTCTGGTGGTCCACTCTCAATAAGAATGTGGACTGGATTAATTATATGTATTATAATCAACAGCGCTTCATCAATTATATCAGAGATGCAATAAAAAGATTGGCAGAGCAGACTAAAGCAATCAGCTTGGCAGAATAGAATCGCGTTAGATATGTTATTGGCAGTGAGCGGGGGGGGGGGGGTTGTGTGCTATTCGGGTCGATGTGCTGTACGTTCATCCCAAATAACACAGCCCCGGATGGATCAGTGACCAAGGCCTTGGCTGGTTTAACCACCCTAGCTCACGAATTGGCAGAAAACTCTGGGGTGGAAACTTCTCTGACGAGTTGGTTTGACAGTATGTTTGGCAAATGGAAAAATGTGATGATTACGGTGTTGTGGGCGACTTTCACCTGTGTGACTGTGTTCGTTTGTGCAGATGTGGTTTGATTCCGTGTGTGAAAGTTCTCATTTCCAGGACTCTGGAGAGATTGATGACTCGACAGATGGTGAGATACGGAACAATTCAAAGCTCTGACCAATGGGATGAAGAATACAGACTTCCCAGCATAGGAGAAGGCTCTGTGTCTTTTAATTGGGAGGAGGAGCCTATGTTTGATGGGACCATGTTTTATGTTTCGGTTTCCTTGTTTTGATGTTAAGACTGTTTCTTTAATGAAGATTATAACGAAAATCCTGATAAGAAGAGTTATGATTCTGATGTCGGTCCAGAGCAGTCAATGTTAGTACCTATATTGATATTTGTTAGGTTGATTTTGATTAAAAATAGATGTGTAATCCTTACTATTTAATCAAAGTGTGGAGGGTTATCTAATAAAAATAGATGTGTAATCCTTACTATTTAATCAAAGTGTGGAGGGTTATCTAATAAAAATAGATGTGTAATCCTTACTATTTAATCAAAGTGTGGAGGGTTACCTAATAAAAATAGATGTGTAATCCTTACTATTTAATCAAAGTGTGGAGGGTTATCTAATAAAAATAGATGTGTAATCCTTACTATTTAATCAAAGTGTGGAGGGTTATCTAATAAAAATAGATGTGTAATCCTTACTATTTAATCAAAGTGTGGAGGGTTATCTAATAAAAATAGATGTGTAATCATTACTATTTAATCAAAGTGTGGAGGGTTATCTAATAAAAATAGATGTGTAATCCTTACTATTTAATCAGTGTGGAGGGTTATCTAATAAAAATAGATGTGTAATCCTTACTATTTAATCAAAGTGTGGAGGGTTATCTAATAAAAATAGATGTGTAATCCTTACTATTTAATCAGTGTGGAGGGTTATCTAATAAAAATAGATGTGTAATCCTTACTATTTAATCAAAGTGTGGAGGGTTATCTAATAAAAATAGATGTGTAATCCTTACTATTTAATCAGTGTGGAGGGTTATCTAATAAAAATAGATGTGTAATCCTTACTATTTAATCAAAGTGTGGAGGGTTATCTAATAAAAATAGATGTGTAATCCTTACTATTTAATCAGTGTGGAGGGTTATCTAATAAAAATAGATGTGTAATCCTTACTATTTAATCAAAGTGTGGAGGGTTATCTAATAAAAATAGATGTGTGCTAGTGAGTATAATATTTAGTCAAAAGTGTGGATTGTTATGGGATTTTTATCAATAATGACTAAATGAGGTATACTGCACTATAACTGGCAAGAATTCTACCCTGTCTTTCTTGTAGTATTAAATAATGTTTGTCCATTAGAAAAGGGTTACATGGCATGGACCTAGGAAGAAAGGAATGTACGTGGAGATAAGAGAGGATGTGGAGGGCTCCTCCAGGGTTACATGGCATGGACCTAGGAAGAAAGGGATGTACGTGGAGATAAGAGAGGACGTGGAGGGCTCCTCCAGGGTTACATGGCATGGACCTAGGAAGAAAGGAATGTACGTGGAGATAAGAGAGGACGTGGAGGGCTCCTCCAGGGTTACATGGCATGGACCTAGGAAGAAAGGAATGTACGTGGAGATAAGAGAGGACAGGGAGGGCTCCTCCAGGGTTACATGGCATGGACCTAGGAAGAAAGGAATGTACGTGGAGATAAGAGAGGACAGGGAGGGCTCCTCCAGGGTTACATGGCATGGACCTAGGAAGAAAGGAATGTACGTGGAGATAAGAGAGGACAGGGAGGGCTCCTCCAGGGTTACATGGCATGGACCTAGGAAGAAAGGAATGTACGTGGAGATAAGAGAGGACGTGGAGGGCTCCTCCAGGGTTACATGGCATGGACCTAGGAAGAAAGGAATGTACGTGGAGATAAGAGAGGACAGGGAGGGCTCCTCCAGGGTTACATGGCATGGACCTAGGAAGAAAGGAATGTACGTGGAGATAAGAGAGGACGTGGAGGGCTCCTCCAGGGTTACATGGCATGGACCTAGGAAGAAAGGGATGTACGTGGAGATAAGAGAGGACGTGGAGGGCTCCTCCAGGGTTACATGGCATGGACCTAGGAAGAAAGGAATGTACGTGGAGATAAGAGAGGACAGGGAGGGCTCCTCCAGGGTTACATGGCATGGACCTAGGAAGAAAGGAATGTACGTGGAGATAAGAGAGGACGTGGAGGGCTCCTCCAGGGTTACATGGCATGGACCTAGGAAGAAAGGAATGTACGTGGAGATAAGAGAGGACGTGGAGGGCTCCTCCAGGGTTACATGGCATGGACCTAGGAAGAAAGGAATGTACGTGGAGATAAGAGAGGACGTGGAGGGCTCCTCCAGGGTTACATGGCATGGACCTAGGAAGAAAGGAATGTACGTGGAGATAAGAGAGGACGTGGAGGGCTCCTCCAGGGTTACATGGCATGGACCTAGGAAGAAAGGAATGTACGTGGAGATAAGAGAGGACGTGGAGGGCTCCTCCAGGGTTACATGGCATGGACCTAGGAAGAAAGGAATGTACGTGGAGATAAGAGAGGACGTGGAGGGCTCCTCCAGGGTTACATGGCATGGACCTAGGAAGAAAGGAATGTACGTGGAGATAAGAGAGGACGTGGAGGGCTCCTCCAGGGTTACATGGCATGAACCTAGGAAGAAAGGAATGTACGTGGAGATAAGAGAGGACGTGGAGGGCTCCTCCAGGGTTACATGGCATGGACCTAGGAAGAAAGGAATGTACGTGGAGATAAGAGAGGACGTGGAGGGCTCCTCCAGGGTTACATGGCATGGACCTAGGAAGAAAGGAATGTACGTGGAGATAAGAGAGGACGTGAGAAGGGAGGGGTGTAGATGATAGAGGTCTATGAGCTGAGTCAAGATCAACAGGTCCAATACTATATGTCACGAAGAGAGAGAGAATTAGAGAGAGAGAGAGAGAGAGAGAGAGAGAGAGAGAGAGCGTGTGCGCAAGACAGAGATGAGCAGAGCGAGAGGGAGGAGAGAGGAGGGGTGGGGAAAGCAGAGGATGGGAGGGTACAGAGGAGGGACAGGGAGAAAGGAGGGTAGGGGAGGGAGGAGGGTAACGGAGAGAAAAGGAGAGGGGAGAGAGAGATTTGTGGAGGAAAGAGAAGGAGAGAGAAGCGGAGGGTAGAGAGAAGGGGAGGGGAGAGAGAGAAATGTGGCGGAGAGAGAAAGAGAGAGAAGGGGAGGGAAGAGAGAGAAATGTGGAGGAGAGAGAAAGAGAGAGAAGGGTAGGGAAGAGAAGATGGGGGGGAGATAGAATGGGAGAGGAGAGAGAAGGGGAGGGGAGAGAGAGAAATGTAGAGGAGAGAGAAAGACAGAGAAGGGGAGGGAGAAGGGGAGGGGAGAGAGAAGGGGAGGGGAGAGAGGAAATGTGGAGGCGAGAGAAAGAGAGAGAAGGGGAGGGAAGAGATGGGGGAGGGGAGAGAAATAGTAGGAAGAGCTCCACTAGGGCCCTCTCAGCCAGCTGGCTCCACTAGGGCCCTCTCAGCCAGCCGGCTCCACTAGGGCCCTCTCAGCTAGCTGGCTTCACTAGGGCCCTCTCAGCCAGCCTGCTCCACTAGGGCCCTCTCAGCCAAGCTAGCTCCACTAGGGCCCTCTCAGCCAGCTGGCTCCACTAGGGCCCTATCAGCCACCTGGCTCCACTAGGGCCCTCTCAGTCAGCTGGTTCCACTAAGGCCCTCTCAGCCAGCCGGCTCCACTAGGGCCCTCTCAGCCAGCCTGCTCCACTAGGGCCCTCTCAGTCAGCTGGTTCCACTATGGCCCTCTCAGCCACCTGGCTCTACTAGGGCCCTCTCAGCCACCTGGCTCCACTCGGGCCCTCTCAGTCACCTGGCTCCACTAGGGCCCTCTCAGTCAGCTGGTTCCACTAAGGCCCTCTCAGCCAGCCGGCTCCACTAGGGCCCTCTCAGCCACCTGGCTCCACTAGGGCCCTCTCAGCCACCTGGTTCCACTAGGGCCCTCTCAGCCAGCCTGCTCCACTAGGGCCCTCTCAGCCAAGCTAGCTCCGCTAGGGACCTCTCAGCTAAGCTAGCTCCACTTGGGCCCTCTCAGCCAAGCTAGCTCCACTAGGGCCCTCTCAGCCAGCCGGCTCCACTAGGGCCCTCTCAGCCAGCCTGCTCCACTAGGGCCCTCTCAGCCAGCTGGCTCCACTAGGGCCCTCTCAGCCAGCTGGCTCCACTAGGGCCCTCTCAGCCACCCGGCTCCACTAGTGCCCTCTCATTCAGTTGGCTCCACTAGGGACGTCTCAGCCACCTGGCTCCACTAGGGCCCTCTCAGCCAGTTGGTGTGTGTAGGAGAGTGTGAGTTGTGTGTGCAAAAAGTAGAAGTAAAATTGTCAAGGGGTATTAACTAAAGTGATAAATCTAGTCCACTGGTTCCCCTGTTCTCATCACAACAGGTCACACATTCTGCTGACATGATTACACAATGTGGTAACAGATACAGGGGCTTGTCAATATT